>NW_020291311.1:0-175043 GCF_003184745.1 Aspergillus uvarum CBS 121591
GATCACACACCATAAGCGGGCTCCACTGGCTCGGGTGCAGGCTCGACTGCGTACTCCTCCGCTGCTGGCACATCCAAGAGCATTCGGATCTTCAGGCGACTTCGATACTGGAACGCTCGGAGGCTCTATCTCTCGGTGCGAACACGGCGGTGGGGCATAGTCGCGTACATAAGCATATTCGCACGGCCGCAGGAACGTAGCTTCCTCGGTTACCTCCGTCCAGTCAACCCGACCAGTTTTGGCCTCAATCATCTCGCCATTGATCAGTTTGTCAAGGGTGGGTGACAGGCTGGCCAGGGCCTCGGAATGCACCGTGATTTCTTTCTTTGCCTTGCCAACGATGAAGGTAAAGAGCGGGGATGAGATGATTCTGTTTCTCGTAAGCGGGTTGTAGTTGATTTAGAACTATCACCATCCTGTCCTCACTCGCTGAATTCGGTGTCCATCTCTAGATTTTATAATGACACTAAGATGACTCTGTTGGAGAGTAGGATGAAGAAGTCGGTCGGAGGTGTTAAAGGATTAGTATAGCTGGGTATGCAATTCTCAGACACGGGTGAGCGGTCTTTTTATCGAGAGTCACTGGCTGCCACGTCACTACAGGGATGCAGGGGTGTAAGCTGGCTACGAGGCTGTGGAGAGCAAGTAGCCGAGAACAGGAAGCTAACATAGGCGCCACCAATCCATGTCCGCCTATCGTATGAGAAATCCTGAGGATTATTAGCCCCCTTGAAGATACAGGATTTTAGAGAACGAGATACTGTATAGTCTCCCGTCGGGAAGTGTGTCCACTCAGACTAAGAAGCAGTACCCTAGTCAAGAGACCAAGTGAATACCTAGTATGTGGCGGGGTGAGTTTGGCATGAAAGCTAATTCGTAATTAGCCACCCTTTCTGAGTAGAAAGAAATGAGAGAAAGGACAAAGGAGAGAGAAGAAGCAAAGAAAGAAAGTGAAAGGTGTGTGTATCTCGTATGTATATGATACTTCTGGATTAATTGATTGGTTGAGAAAAGCGAAATTTCTAAAAATGTGTTAAGCGCCGGGTTAAGCGGCTAGGTGAATGGATGCCTAGGAGGCATGACCAGTGCATTATCGCCTTTTCTCTTTGAATGTACCACATCTGGTGATTCCCTTGCCAGAGCATGCACATCAAAGGCTCGACTGCGGGACTCGTGACAAACCTTTTGGTACGGATTACTGGGGACGATTGTGGATTTGCTTTACTACATCTCTCATCAGTTGTGGACTGAAAAGACCAAGAATTCAGTCTATCAGTTTATAAAGACGAAGCTCTGGGTCTGATTGAATGAATAACATCATTGTCAATTTTTCGTTATACTTAACTGGAATGAAAAGTCTTAGAATTGAATGATTGTCCATTTTTGACTTTGTCCTCCAGAGAAAGTGTCCTTGTGTAGACAAAAGTATGACTGGCCAAACTTCGACAGGACTACAACAGTAGTATGTCACAGGCGTCTGCATAATCACTAACACTGCGCAGCCTTGATATCATTGATCTAACAGCTAAGGAAGACAGCCAATCCTCAGTGAAGGTCAGAATCGCATTTGCTGCCCGTGGACCCCGTAAGCCCCTAACCCCGGTTCTACAGATGGGTCCATCTGCCGCAGAGCCATGGGATATTCCCATGATTGCCATTTGTTGTGTAAGTCAGAGGATTCCGGTCTGTTTCGAAATGCCAATCAAGATTCATTATTGTCATTGTGCACGGTTTGACAGTCAATACATAAGAAGAGAAGAAGACTAAGAAAGATAGGGTATCGCTACCCTTTTGCTCAAGACTTTGCTCCTACCAGCAGTACTACCTGGGTATGTTAACAGTACAACTAATGTAAACTGTATCGACAAAGGAAAAATAGCCGCTCTCGCAGAATTGGCGCGATAGCAGAGCTTGAGAGGCTGCCTCGACAATTCTAGAGTCAGCCTGCAGGACTTGATGTTGTACTTACGGGGATGAGTAAGTAGCAATCTGCGAAGTGCGAAAATCCCTAGGTCAATTACTTATATACTGTAAAGCGCTCTTGTCCAGTCTAGTTACATTCTACCTGTACGAGGCTTCTTTGGAGAAGAGCTGATAACAGAGCTCCAAACCCAGTTATCTACACCAACTAATACATATTCCGATTTGACTAATACTACATGGTCATTGAAATCTTCTGATATGGCAACGCAACAGCTTAGCTTTTGTGCTAACGAATGTACAAATAGGATAACCGGTAGGCAATTGACCAGGCTCTTTGGTCTATGCTTAAACTTTCAGTCATTTAAAGTCGTCTTGTTCGTACATTTCCTTCTCCAGTTTCTCTCGGCAGATGAAAGTTTAATTGCTTAGATATTTGTGGTGAGTTAGGCATAGCCATTGACAGCATCCATGGTAGGTTGAGATTTAGAGATAAACTGCAACCGATGAACCACGGCCAATTTTAGCATTTCCCGCCCCAAGCACAAAGAGGCAAACGGTAACGTGACTAAGATTCATAAAATAGCTCAAGAACAATCCGGTTCAACTAATCAGCGACCGTGCAGTCAGCACTGCTTCGGTTGGGACTCGATGCCATCCAAAAGCCACATCTGACCGTACCCAGCTCTCCTTCTATCATGCACTGGTACCCACCACAGTTCCCTGCTATACGGCGCGGCTACCGCGGTAATATGAGTGACAGAACCGGGGATACCGTTTCAATATACAGAACTCGGCCGATCGATGGTTGCCGAGTAGCTCGTATAAGAACTTAAGCTTTATAGAAGCCGGGGGCTTAAGCTATTACTCTATAGCTTGGCCGAATGCGCGGACTCATAAATATGGGCCCTGTCAAAGTCATGATGACGTCTGCTATATGACCGTGAATGAATAGACCGCAAAGGCTTTTCCGCGCTTCTCATTCGCGCAGCCTGAGTATCGCAGTCGTGTTCGTTCCGTGATTTCTATAGTCGCCGCTATCACAAGGCGGCATGCTAGCTAGAGCTCTCCTCCGCTTCCTCTTCGTCGTCCTCTCTATTGTTCCCGGTACCCCTCTCCACTGTCACTTTCCCACTTACTGCGTTTATCTGCGGAGAGAGCTCGTGAACGCGCCTGGGCTCTTTTGGTGGCTTTTGTTTGTGATACGTCCACCATGACTTGTGACAAAGGAAGCGCTCTTCAGTCACCAAAGTCTACCACCGAAACTCATAGATCGGATGGCAAACAAACAATGGCCACACTTTGAAAAAGTGACCTCACATGCCCGTGTTACAGGAAATCTAAAGCAACCGGCCCTTCTAGCCTCTCTCCTATGATGCACGGGGTCTTGTGATAGCTCCTTGATCTCGGAAAGAACAGGCGTTCTGAACTGGGCTTGAACGCGGTATAGGAAGTGATAAATAACCGTTCGATTTCCCACCCCAAGAACTGACTCCCGAGGAGGATTCATAGTTCGTCGCCGAGGCATTTAATCTGTTTTTGAACCCGGAACTACCAAAGCTTGAAAGTTCAATCACACTCCAACAATCAAATAAAGGGGCAATATTAAAATGAAAACGCCCTCGCTGCTCCGTCTCGGATGGGTGTTGGGAGTGGCACTCGTCGTAGCTTGGGGGGTTTCCGCCTTTCCGGCGCCGGCCGAGGCTGAGGGCATAGCGCTCAGCAAGCGGCAGCAATCCCCGTCGGGCGGCCAGTCGGGAACGACGCTCAGCGAGGATATGACAATTAACGGGCACCGGACCCGGACTTTCACGTGGACAATCGACAAGACGGCTAACCCAACCGTACTCAATCTGGTCCAAGGTCAGAGTGGCACCGTGGACTACACGGTGACGGTGACCAAGGACGACGGGACTGTCCGCACCTGGATCGACGGACAGGTCTGCATCCATAACGGTGGCAGTGTTGCAACTGAGAACCTCCAGTCAACCCTTAAGGTGACGCAGCCGCCGTCCTCTACGGTCATACTGAGTCCGCAGCTGGATGTGTCGGCTAAGCCGGTCCTGGCTGCCGGGGAGAGCTACTGCTACCCCTATAGCATCGACATCCCGAGCGCCAACAGCGGCACCTACAAGGTGACGGCCGATACGACAATTACCAATCACTCCGGGCACTTAGGAGTACCGTTTGGGCCGAACGAGTCCGCCACCACAACGATTCCAGCGACTGAGACGCTCGTGCATAACTCCGTAACGGTCTCCGACACCCTCCAGGGCTCGCTAGGGCAGTTTTCCGATGACGGGACAAAGTCCTACACCCGCACATTCACCTGTGCTAACGAGGGAGAGAATCCCAACACCGCCTCCATCACCTACGACGACGGGTCGCCTGGGCCCAGTGATCCGGCAACGGTGACAGTCAAGTGCACTGGCGGCGGCGGCGGCGGCGGCGGCGGCTGCACGCGGACGATCGGCTACTGGAAGAATCACCCCGAGGCCATCACCAGCCCAACGAATCTACTACCGATCTGGCTCGGCACAGAAGGCGGGTCGAAGAGCGTCAAGGTGGAGAGCGCAGCTCAAGCCGTCACCATCGAGGGTATCCCCACCGCTAGCAACGGCATTGACAAGCTGTATGCGCAGTTGCTCGCCGCGAAGCTCAACATCAAAAGCGGTGCGGACGGCTCCGCTGTTGCAAGTACCATCCAGGCTGCGGACGCTTTCCTCGCCACTTATAATAGCGGGGACTGGGCCAGCCTCACCAATGCGCAAAAAAGCCAAGTAAATGGCTGGGCCACCACGCTGGACAATTATAACAATGGTGTCACCGGTCCGGGCCATTGCCCCTGAGACTGAACTGCTCAAAGCTTTGTCTGTTGGGAAACGATTGTTGAACTGATGTTCTGCCGTTGGATGCGAGGGAAGGGAGGTATCCATTTCGGATTTGATTATGTCACTTTTGCTTATGTCAGAAACACAAAATAAGTGGGTTGTTTCCTTTGTTAGTACGGAGTTATGTACTAAAAGCTATTGGAGTGTTGTGGTCTTAGCTGAGATTAATGTATTGACTTATTAACATATGTCAACACGCGTTGAAGTGGATGATGGATGAATTCATCTGAAGCAACAACATGACGTATCACCAGCTCTATTGTGAAAGTAGAGTCCAGCAGTAGAGAGATATAATCAAGTAAAGATCATCTATTATTTTCGAAGCTTAGTGTAGCCTAGTGCTGTCAACTATACGTACGATGGTGGCTTCATACTTCATGCAGGGAAACCTACCGAAACAAAGAGACGGGACAGATGCCTGATAACGTAATCGGTAAGCGAACCGGCAGCTGCATTTTATATACAAAACTGTATATTTTAGAACTTAATTACTCTACCATCCTATTTGCAAATCACTTCGAAATAAAATCTCATCAAACTATAGTTAATTTATATTTATATACAAATTTTTAGCGTCTTAAATGCTTTAATTACAAGAATAAAATAAAATACAATGTAATACATAGTATTTTATTAAAATCTGGAATAAAATATATTACTTTTATTTAATTTCTTTTCAACTAATAATATCTGTTTATCTTATATTATTCTAGTATATAAGAGAGTTTAAAGCTGTTGAATCAATCATCTATAGAGTTATAAAGGGTTTAAATTAGTCTTTTTAGTATGTAATACATAGCTGCCGGCTTGCTTGCCCTGCCGGTTCGCTTACCGATTACGTTACAGCAAGTGTCAGCTGAGTCAGCCGCCACCGCAGAGCTTTAGAGTCACGTGTATCCACATTTGGGGAGTCCCTGGCCAATCAACACATCCAAACGGCATCCCGTGGCTTGCTCTTCCCTCAGTTCGCAATGAGCCCCATCAACAGCGTCATCACCATTACATGATGGGGCTGCACCTGCTGCTTCCCTTCGCCATCGACTCTTTTGGTCTCTCTCTTCATCCAACAATGCTTGCTCCTTGCACTAGCTTTTCATTCCACTAACAATGGCAGACTTTACCAGCTCATCCTTCCGGGATACCGTCGACCCTGATCCCAGGGAGGCGAACATCCTGTCCCAACACCTCGACCCACAGTTCACCGCTTCGTTACAGGAGGAACTCGCCCCTCCCGATGCCCCCGACGAGCACAACTCCGGCGAGTCCGGCCCTGAACCTCAGTCTTCCTTGAGACTTCAAGGCGGAGATATCCACCGGGACTTGTATCGCATCGACGCCCGCTCCAAACAGGCTCGCCTCGACAAACGCGCCCTGACCTTCTCCCACCTCCCCCGCCAGAACGACGACGCCGTCGAGGAGAGCGTCGCTGCACTCGAACCGGGCAGCTTCCGACGTCACTTCTTGCAGAACAAGTACGGTCGGCTGGATGGACGTGGCGTGACGGCCTCCTTCCTCGACTTCTTGGACAACTACGGCAACTTCGCGGGCGAGGATTTGGTTGATACAGATGAGGAGGAATCGGCGATCGCGGAGGAAGAAGAACGGGAGGCCCATGAACGGAGCCCGTTGCTGCGGCGCAGAAAGAGCGCCCGCGTCAGTCGGCCGGGGGATGCGTCCAACGTGAAGACCTTCTTCACGCTGCTCAAGGCTTTCGTGGGCACGGGCATCATCTTCCTCCCCAAGGCCTTTCGCAATGGAGGAATTCTATTTTCGTCCATCACGCTGGTTACGGTGTCGCTGATAAGTACCCTGTGCTTTCATCTGTTGTTGGAATGTCGCAGACGATACGGCGGAGGCTACGGTGACATCGGAGAACACATCGCTGGCCCGCGCGCGCGGTCGCTGATTCTGTCGTCGATCGCCATCTCGCAGTTCGGGTTCGTGTGCGCGTGCATTATCTTCACAGCGGAGAATGTCCACTCGTTCATGACAGCGGTGAGCTCCGCGCCGCCCGAGGCGCTGACCACGGGGGCTCTGATCGGGCTGCAGCTGGTGGTGTTGGTCCCGATGGCGTTGATCCGGAACATTTCTAAACTTGGGCCCGTGGCGCTACTGGCGGATGTGTTCATCCTGATGGGACTCAGCTACATCTACTGCTACGACATCGCGAGCTTGGCCTCACGCGGGCTGGCGTCGACGGTGGAGCTGTTCAACCGGCAATCCTTCACCCTGACCATCGGGTCGTGCATCTTCACCTTCGAGGGCATCGGGCTGATCCTCCCGATCCAGTCGTCCATGAAACACCCCGAGCACTTCGACCGCCTCCTCTACCTGGTTATGGGGATCATCACCGTCCTCTTCACGGCGGTCGGGGCGCTCTCGTACGCCACCTTCGGCGCGGACACCAAGACGGAGATCATCAGCAACTTTCCGCAGGGCGACCGGTTCGTCAACGCGCTGCAGCTGATCTACTCGCTGGCCATCCTGATCAGCACGCCGATCCAGCTGTTCCCCGCCGTGCGCATCCTGGAGGGCAAGCTGTTCGGCCAGGGATCGGGCAAGCGGGACCCGATGATCAAGTGGAAGAAGAACGTGTTCCGGACGGTGGCCGTGCTGGGATGCGGGGTGTTGTCCGCCGTGGGCGCCGGGGACCTGGACAAGTTTGTCTCGCTGATTGGCTCGTTTGCGTGCGTGCCGCTGGTGTACATGTACCCGGCGTATCTGCACTACAAGGGGGTGGCGCAGTCGCCGTGGGCCAAGCGCGGTGACATTGCGATGGTGGTGCTAGGTTTTGGATTCATGATCTACACGACGTCTGCAACGGTGTCAGTCTGGGTGGGGAGTTCTTAGCTTTTGCTTGGTTGTGCATTCGGTGGTGCATTCAGTGGTGCTTTCGGTGTGGTGGCCAGCATTGGGCATTTCTGGTGGTCGCATGTATTGCTTTATGTCATTGTTTAAGTGTTGAGGACGACCGGCATGGGTGGTTGGGTTGCTGTGATGCATTATGAGTTTATGCCATGTATTTGTGCGAGTGCATGTTGCTGGGGGGTGAGGGTGTGGTTGCATGCTAATGATCTAGGGTGTTTGCGGTTGCGTTGCACTAATGTGATACAGGATAGACGTGTACGAAGTGGACCGGGCGACCGGTCTACAGAAAGTCATCGATAAATAGGTGGGGATGGTGTCTTTGCTTCATAGTTCAATGCATTCGATGATGCGTAGGTAGAGTTTAGCTTGAGTCTGTAGTCTGGAGCATCTAGGATACGATTGTCCACAGTGGCTAACCGGCAATGGGGTAGACGACTGCATGATATAGTAACTCATTTACAGCCATACCCTCCCTCCCATCTCCACTTGAGAACGAAATGCCGATCCACAGCTCTTTATTGATATATCTAGAATAGTATAGTTACAAACCGGGCCAACCCCCGTTCACCCATCACCTCACCCCCTCACCACCACCACCGTTCCCCCAAAATCAACCCCCTAAGGACACCCACTATCCGGATAATTGCAACTATCCCCACTCCCGCCCGTAATACTCACGCCCTCAAACGTAAAATTCTCACAGCTCCCATCGCCACACAGGATGTAATAATCCTTGCCATCACTCATCGTGCCCGTGACATCCACAAACGTCACATTCTCAATGGCAACCCCATTCGTGGGCTCCCCAGTGGGCCCGCCATTGAGGTAATCCTGCTGCACATCGATGCCGTAATCCGTGATGCCGGAGAGCGTGATATTCTCGTACCGGATGTTGTACACCTCGCCAGTCTCGCCGGAGTTGGTCTTGATGCGGCACCCGTTCTCGGAGTTGACGACCTGCGAGTTGCTGAAGGTCACCCCGTCGACGGTGTTGTCGGACTTGCCGCCGATGGAGCCGATGCTCAGCCCGTGGCCGCCATAACAGTAAAGGTTGTCGACGACGATGTTCGTGCCCGAGGTGATGGCCACGCAGTCGTCTTGGTTGTGCACCCAGCTGTTGCTGAGGGTCAGGTCCGTCGAGGATTTGATGTCGAAGCCGTCGCTGTTGTGCGCTGCGGGGTCGTCGCCGCTGAGGCTGTTGGGGCTGTCGCCGGCGGTGTTGTTGAGCGTGATGCCCGTCAGGGTCAGGCCTTCGCTGGATTCGACGTCGAAGCAGTGCACGGGCCAGTTCTGGATGTACAGGTTGCTGATGGTGCTGTTGTAGATTTTCTTAAGGACGATGAAGTGGTCCGGTCTTTTGGCGGAGGTTAGTACTGGTTGATGGGGGTTAGGGTTGGGGTTAAGGGGGCAGGGAAGGCGTACTTGTCCTGTCCGCCGTTGGAACCCTCGCCGTCCCAGTAGGCCTGGCCGTTGCCGTCGATGACGTGGCCCTCTGCACCGGTGATGGTCAGGTCCGTGCCGGAGATCACGATGGGGTCGAAGTCGCTGTCGTAGGTGTCGCCGAAGGTCTGGAGGCATTAGTCTGATTGCGATTGGAAAAGGGGGAGGGCAGCGTACGGTTTCACCGGCGAAGATCACGGCCGCTCCCGTCTGCAGCCCGGTCAGGTCGATCGTGCTGGACGCCGGGGCGCTGACGCCCGACAGCAGGATGTTGGAGCACGAGGCCACCGCCGACGAGATCGACGCGTACTCGGTCACCGTGCAGGTCGTGCCGCCGTTGCCCACGGCCGAGGTGGCCGCCACCGCGATCTCGGTGGTGACGGGCGCCAGCGTCGTGGACGCAGCTTGGCTGGTCGAGGCCACCTTCGAGGAGGTCTGGAAGGTGGAGGCGGCGGCGGCGGTGGTGGAGGTCGCAACGATGGGGGCTGCGGTGCTCTGCTGGGGATTAGCTGATGTTGTTGCAGCGGTCAGGGATTAGGGTGAGTCGTACCACGCTGGTGGCGGCCGCGGCAGCCCCGGTGGCAGGGCCCAGACAGCTGCAAGCGCTGGATAGGTGCTTGGTCTTGTAGTCGCAGGCCGACAGGAAGGCGTCCGGCACGCCGGTCGTCTCGCTCACCGCGCTGGCCGTGAAGGTGGCGCAGAAGCTGGCTGCAGCCACGGAGGAAACAGAGTAGATGGAGGCACAAGCGTGGTTTTCGGGGCTCTCGCAGGCCAGCGCCAGAGGCGCGGCCAAGGCCAAAAGGAGCGCACTGCGCTGCTGCATGGTAAAAGAATGAAAGAACGACTGAAAAGAGTGAAAGCACAGGTCAACGAAAAGAAAGAAAAGAAGGACTGGGTTGGTGATGACAGGAGAGGGAGTGTCGTCCCCAGCGCATCTTAAGTATCATCGTGAGCAAGCAGCATGACAGCCGGGAAATACGGATAGCTTAGCGCTGGTCGTGTTGAGGACCGACTGGTGGTTTCAGGATTCTCCGTGCCAAGGGGTAAGATGGAGAAACTCGGCAACAAGCGTTAGCCAAGTTGTTGAAGCTATGGTTGGCACTTGGCAGGGGAGGAGGAGAGTGTGAGTGTGGGATGAGGTTGTATGCATGGTTGACGGAGTATGCACGGGCGCTGATGGAGGGGGGGGGATCCAGTCAGGGCACAATTTTCATTGGTACGGTCGGGATTAGCCGAGCTCGAGACGAAGTCCTCGCTGCTGCAAAGCCCCTGGTGCGGTTTCATCTTGAAGTTCGCTTGGTGTTTATTAGATGACTCCTTCTGCAGGGCCAAGATGCCGCCGCGTCATCCTCCAGCCCGCGAGTCAGTTGACCCGTAGATACTGAGCATCAATCATCAAGAACCAGACTCACAAGCCCGAGCCACTAACTCACTCCACCGGAGTCGAGCTCCTCTCCTGCAAAACCCTCAACTGGCCCTTCTCAGTTCTACGTAACCCATTCGGATTTTAGTGCGAAAAGGTCGGCTTTAACAAGGGTACGGTGCGCGTTCTGAACCATTTAGCCGAGGAGCAACCGATTTTGCCCATTGCCCATGGGAACCAACAACCAAGACCCCAGGACATTCCAGATTGCAGTGCACTATCTGTGCTGGTTGGGTGATATTAATATATCCGACACTGTGATACGAACCTGAGCGCGACTGACCCTTGGCAACGGCGCCTGCACATCCCCCCCCCCCCCCCATTCTATCTCATCCCCAGATTCATTTCGACTCTTCGGCATTTGAGTCCCATTGGGCCACGAACCCTTCTCGACCCCCGAGGAGATTAAGCATGGTCTGCTGTGTGGCTGTGTTGGCACTAAGTGGGGTCCGACATGGGATGGAACGCGTCCCAGTCGGAGGTCGGGGGATGGCCCTCCTCGATACCGACGACAGTTATGTAAAGCGCCAACCTATGGGCCCGGCCCCTGATTGTCTGTGAGGTCTGATTATGGGTAAATGAACGTCCTCTGGACTATGGCTGGTGTTCACAGCTGTCTTTTGCACGTGTCTACCATGAGAGGATGCGAGAACATTAGAGGAGATCGCCTTTTCTCAGCTATGTCCGTTAGGGCTCACAGTGTCAGGTGCACTTCCATCTTTGACACGGCATCACCTGGCACGCCTAGATAGTTGAGGAGGCGAATAGCATGATCCCTGTCGCTTTGTGCAACACTCTCTGCTACGTGATTGACCGATAGGATACCTCTCTGTTCGCGGGGTTAGCAAACTTGGACCACGCCTCTCGCAGGGTATAGACACAGCTATTCAGCATGACAGAAGAAACGAAGCCTCAAAGCAGCCGCATCACGCGAAAATGCATGCTGTGTCCAGCACCACAGCCTGAAACAAACGATATCGGGCCTTGCAGGGACCAAATCCCGGATGAGATGCAGGACATAGCAGGCAGAGCCCAGTGCCTGCTCGCCCTCCTCGAGACACACTTTTGCCAATAGTCCGAGTTGGGCGATGCATACTAGACAGCTTCTAGCATACTGACCGAGCACAGATCCGCGGAAAGTCTCAAATGACCGTGAACCACTGCCAGGTCACCTCCCTTCAGGGCATGTCCCCAATCACAATCCCCGTCCAAACACTCCCCCGCGAATGATAAAAGCCCCTCCACGGTCGTGAGAGATTTATATCCTCTTACACAACTCACGCTACACTGAGGTTGGGATTGGCGTTGAACGGTGCGAGTATATCATGTTGGGGAGAATTTCAGATTTGCTGTTCTAGGGATGGGATAGGCTTTAGCATGTTCTATAGATTGGACCATGAATCAAACAGTGGTGACACAGTCTTACTGGTAGGATGTTCAGGGGTCAAATTTCAAGGGGATTAGCGACTCGGTTAAGAATATCAATATGGTAGGTTGGCTACAGGACTGCAGACACAACGCAAGCGGCACCTGCACAGGTGAAGTCAAGACTGATCAAACACCGACTCAATGACCTTCTCAACCCTATCCACTAGATCCTCCACCTCAGCAGCAGTGATGTTATATGCAGGAGCAATCAGAACAATATCGCCCTGAGTCCCGTCAACATTGCCGCTACTGGGCAGTAAAGAAATGCAATGCCCATCCTGCAAGCCTGCCAGATGCACTGTCGGCGCAACATGGTCGCTGACGGGGAAGGGCGTCTTCGCCTTTTTTTCCGCCACAAACTCGATCTATGCCTCATTAGCAAGATTCCGCTTTTGTTACTCGCAGTAAAAAGCGCAACTCACCCCCCAAAACAGTCCCCGACCGCGGACATCCCCCACGTTCGGATGACCTCCGATGCGTTCTGTCAGCAGTCTCCCCAGGTAGTCGCCCTGAACTCTGACGTTGTCTAGCAGGTTCTGTTCTTGAATCACGGTCTGGACAGCATACGCAGCAGCACAGGCGACCGGATGGCCCTGATACGTCTGGCTGTGCACAAACCCGCCCGTACCCTGGGTCAGCACATCAACCACCTTCTTACCCACGAGCAGAGCCCCGATAGGCGCGTACCCGGCCCCCAGGCCTTTGGCCACGGTCTGCAGATCCGGAACGACACCCTCCTGCTCCCATGCATGCAGAGTCCCCGAGCGCCCCATGCCCGACATGACCTCGTCCATGATCAACAGGGCACCATGGCGGTCGCATACTTCCTTGATCGCTGGGAAGTAGCCCGGCACAGGAGGGGCGCAACCGAGGGTCTATTCCATCGGTCAGCACTGCCCAATTTTCCAGCTTCAAGGTCTAGCCAAACCGGCACTTACAGCCCCGGTGATCGTCTCCGCGAGAAAAGCGCAAACGGTGTCCGGCCCGACGGCCTGAAACTCCCTTTCCAACTCATCCGCCAACCGCTGAACATAACTCTCGTCACTCTCCCGGGGTCGCTTGCCCCGGTACGGGTAGCACGGCGAGACATGCGAGACATTCTTGGCCAGGATGTCCTCATACACCGCTCTCCGTGCTTTATGGTGCCCCGTCGCGAGCGCCCCAAGAGTGTTGCCGTGGTAAGACTGTCTCCGCGCGATGAACCGGGTCCGCTGGGGCTCCCCTCGTTCGACATGGTACTGCCGGGCGATTTTGAGAGATGCTTCAATGGCTTCCGTACCTGCATTGTCTCACATTAGCTTTGCTGTTTGTCACGTATGAGGAGTGCGCATACCGGAGCTAACAATGAAGGTCTTGGCCATCTCTCCATTGGTCGACTCCGTGAGAAAGGTTGCGATGCGCTCGGCAGCTGGAGTGGTGAAGAAGGGGGAGTAGCAGTACGCCACTTCGTCTAGTTGCTGGGCCATGGCGCTCTTGATGGTCGGGTGGTTGTGGCCGAGTGCGGCGACGGCTGCACCGCCTGTCGCGTCGAAGATCTCCCGGCCATCTTCGGTGATGAGGTAGTGGCCGCGGCTGGCGATGACTTTGGACGGGGGAGAGTTGATCTTTGCGTAGAGAATCGAGGAAGCGGTGGTCTGTGGGGGAGTGGAGGGAGTCGCGATCGAAGACTGAGAGCGTAGAGAGGTTAGTGGATGACGGAGTTTGGTGACAGAGCTTCGAGCCTGCGCGCTGATCATGATTGCGTGCGGTCTGTACAATTGTCGAGTTGAGCTTGTATATGTGTCCGGGTGGTGTCTAGAATCACTGTGGAGCTGAACGAGTGGGTATCGATGGCAATTGAGGAGAGTACCAGGATCCAGAAGAGTGAATAAAAGAAGCTGGGACCTTTCAATGGCCAAGGGGCTCGGTGTAAACAACAAATAGGAGGTTCCTCAAACGCCGCTGCACTGCATATCAACTCCGACGATAAGACTGCGGGGGTGATACAATCTGGAAGGTGCATAGTGACTCAGCTGATACGTGGCCTTGCAGGAAGGAACAGTTGGATGGGTACATTCTGCGCGTTCTGCACATGATTGCATTCTACCACAACCAAGATCATAGTCTCAAGGTATCCAGGAGGTGTAGCTGCTATGCTCGTTGCTTCTCAATGCTTATCTTATCGTCGATAGCAAACGCAAACACCCAACCCCCGCGTAGACTAACCCAAAATAGAAGCTTGTTGGAGAAGTGACGGTGGATGCCTTCGTCCGCTTTCATCGGGGCAACACTCGGGGCAACACGCCTCACTACCCTCAGATCCGCCTGGGATAGCGTCTATCGACAATTACCTTCCTGTGAGTGGCAGTGGAAGGTGGTGTAGCTTAAGAACATACCTCTGAACAAAATCTCAGATCACGCCACGCCAAGACCTGACCCCGCCATATCGGCCTCGTAGCCACCGTGGTGGCTGAGAACAACAGATTGATAGCAGAACATACGCACACTCAGCTCAATCCAGACCATCGCAATCATGTCGCAAGAAGAATACTTCGATCTTGGGACCTACCGCCGCCCCGTCACTACCACCTCCGCCACCGGCCAAACATGGTTCAACCGCGGCCTCATCTGGATGTACGCCTTCAACCACGAAGAATCCGCGCGGTGCTTCGAGCGGGCCATTGAATCCGACAAGACCTGCGCCATGGCCTACTGGGGGCTGGCCTATGCCATCGGCGCCAACTACAACAAACCCTGGAGCTATTTCGACGAGGTAGATCTCGCCACCGTCGTCCGGCGCGGACACGCCGCCGCGAAGACCGCCGAATCCCACGCTCCCCACGCATCACCCGTCGAAGCCGCACTCATCAAGGCAATCCAGTCACGATATCCAGAGGAGACCCCCATCAAGCCATTCTCAGCATGGAACGAGGACTTCGCCCAAGCCATGGAAACGGTATACCGCGAGTTCCCTGATGATCTCGACGTCATCACGGCCTACGCGGACGCGCTCATGAACCTGCATCCATGGGACCTTTGGGACCTGCGAACCGGCGCACCCACCGAAGGCGCGCCCACGCTCAAGATCAAAGCCCTGCTCGACCGCGCATTAGCCCTGCCAAGTGCCCTACAGCACCCGGGGCTTCTCCACCTCTACATCCACCTCATGGAGATGTCCCCCGAACCCGAATCCGCCCTCCCCGTCGCCGACCACCTCCGCGGCCTGGTCCCCGACGGCGGACACCTGCACCACATGCCCACGCACCTGGACCTGCTCTGCGGCCAGTACACCCAAGCCATCACCTGGAACTCCGCCGCCATCGCCGCCGACGAGCGGTACCACCAGCGCAACGGCGCCGTGAACTTCTACACCCTCTACCGCTCGCACGACTACCACTTCCGCATCTACGCCGCCATGTTCGCCGGCCAATCCGAAATCGCACTCAGCACCGCATCACAACTCGAATCTTCCATCCCCGAGTCCTTACTCCAAGTCCAGTCCCCGCCGATGGCCGACTGGCTCGAAGCCTTCCTCTCCGTGCGCGTGCACGTGCTCATCCGCTTCGGCCGGTGGGCCGACATCCTCGCCCTCGCCCTCCCGTCAGACCCAACCCTCTACACCATGACAACCGCAATAACCCACTACGCCAAGGGCATCGCCCACGCCGCCACCGGGGACACGGCATCCTCCCGCGCGCAGCGCAAGCACTTCCACGCCGCCGTCTCGCGCGTGCAACCCTCGCGCGCCCTCTTCAACAACAAATGCACCGACATCCTCGCCATCGCCGCCGCAATGCTCGACGGCGAGCTCGCCTACCGCGAGGGCGACTTCGAGGCGGCATTCACCGCCCTCCGTAACGCCATCGAGCTCGAGGATAATCTCCCCTACGATGAACCGTGGGGCTGGATGCAGCCGACCCGCCACGCCTACGGGGCGCTGCTGATGGAGCAGGGCCGCGTCGAGGAGGCCGTCGCGGTCTACGAGGCGGATCTGGGGATGACGGATGCGCTGCCGCGGGCGCTACGGCATCCCGATAATGTGTGGGCGTTGCATGGGGTGCATGAGTGTTTTGTGCGGTTGGGGAGGGTCGAGGATGCGGAGCGTGTGGAGGGGAAGATGCGGGATGAGGTGGCTAGGGCGGATGTGCCGGTGCGGGCGTCGTGTTTTTGTCGGTTGGGGGTAGTGGATAGCGAAATGGGGGAGGCGGGGTGTTGCCGGTAGGGTTCGCGGGATCGGATGGTGAATTGGGAGGTTGGATGAATGAGGGTTATACTGCATTTGCATGCGGGGATTCGGGAGGTGTGTCTCCCACGGAGCTATGTTAGTTGGGTGGGCTCTTATCCCTGCTGCACTTGCTGCATCACGTCAACACCCCAAGTAGATGTCCCCATCAAGCCATCACTCTTCAAATCGCCACCTGGCAGAATGCCACCCTACACACACCAAGAAAAGAACCAACTCAAGTCCCGCCAACCAAATAAAATTACTATGTCCGTAAATAAATGCCAAGACCGGCCTTCAACAGATCGATCCTAAGCACACATATAAGACGAGAACAGTTTTTCATCCCACTGAACACACCAACCCACCCTATCCCCTACAGACTTATTCCTTGGGCAGAGATTTAAACCTCCTCCTCGTAGATCTCCTCACCCTCACCCTCGTAGTGCTCGACGCCCTCGCCATCGGAGATGGACGCATCCTGGTACTGCTGGTACTCGGACATCAGGTCGTTCATGTTGCTCTCGGCTTCAGTGAACTCCATCTCGTCCATGCCCTCGCCAGTGTACCAGTGCAAGAAGGCCTTGCGGCGGAACATGGCAGTGAACTGGGTAGCAACACGGTGGAACAGCTCCTGCACGGAGGTCGAGTTTCCGACGAAAGTGGCCGCCATCTTCAGGTTCTTGGGAGGCACGGAGCACAGCGCCGTCTGCACGTTGTTGGGGATCCACTCCACGAAGTAGGTCGAGTTCTTGTTCTGCACGTTGCGGACCTGGTCCTCCACTTCCTTCATGGAGACCTTACCGCGGCTGGTTGGGGAGAGGGGGGTTAGCATCGGTGGTTGGTCGAGGGTGGGGGGTTTAGGGGGGGTAGGGGGCAGGACATACAACAAAGTCGAACAGGTCAGGAAGCGACCGTTCTGGAAGTTCGCGTTGGTCATCATGTTGCGGGGATCGAACATCTGCTGGGTGAGCTCGGGCACGGTCACGGCGCGGAAGGAGTGGGCGCCGCGGCTGGTCAGGGGCGCGAAGCCGACCATGAAGAAGTGCAGACGCGGGAAGGGGATCATGTTGACGGCCAACTTGCGGAGATCCGAGTTCAGCTGGCCGGGGAAGCGCAGGCTGACGGTGATACCGGACATGACGGCGGACACGAGGTGGTTGAGGTCGCCGTACGAGGGGGAGGACAGCTTCAGGGTGCGCTGGCAGATGTCGTACAGGGCGTCGTTGTCCAGACAGAAGGTCTCGTCGGCGTGCTCGACCAGCTGGTGCACCGACAGGGTCGCGTTGTAGGGCTCGACCACGGTGTCGGACACCTTGGGGGAGGGCATCACCGAGAAGGTGGCCATCATGCGGTCGGGGAACTCCTCGCGGATCTTGGAGATCAGGAGGGTACCCATACCGGAACCCGTACCACCACCCAGGGAGTGGGTGATCTGGAAACCTTGCAGGCAGTCGCAGTTCTCGGCCTCACGGCGCACCACGTCCACCACCTGGTCGACCAGCTCAGCACCCTCAGTGTAGTGACCCTTGGCCCAGTTGTTGCCGGCACCGGACTGGCCGAACACGTAGTTGTCGGGACGGAAGAGGCCGCCCATGGGACCGGAGCGCAGAGCGTCCATCGTACCGGGCTCCAGATCAACCAGCACCGCGCGGGGCACGTACTTGTTGTTGCCGGCTTCGTTGAAGTAGACGTTCATGCGTTCCAGCTGAAGGTCGGAGCTGCCATTGTATCTAGGATGGATGTCAGAAGGGGAAGGAGTCGAGTGTCTCGAGTGTCCGCGGGATCACTGACACGCCGTCGCCGTCGAGGCCATGTTCGCCGGAGATGGTCTGCCTGGTGGGTGTTAGCCATGGTGATCGGGGTGATGAGAGGTAGTCAAGGCTGGAGCTTACCAGAAGGCAGAACCAATTTGGTTACCCTGTAGACGGGGTGTTTGTGAGTACTAGGTAGACGACTGGCAGTCCCAGGATGGGTAAACATACACACTGGCCGGTTTGGAGGTGAACCTAAAATGTGGGGGAGGCAACCGTTAGCATTTCTTGTTTCAAGAGATAGATAAGCTTAGGCTGAACGGGTCGACTTACGATTTCACGCATGATGAGTTGATGGTGAGGGTATTTGGGGGGGGGGGGAAGGGAGATTAGGGAGGAAGTGGGACTGGGGGAAAACAGTGGAAGGAGATCCGGAGAGGAGAGAAATGAGGAGAAAAGGTTGAGGCACGGAGGTTGAGCGGTCAGTCAGTCAGAACTGGCCACTAGCTTAGGCTTGGCTGGTACCTAAGGAACCTAACAGTAACCTAACCCAAAGCTAAGCTAAGCTGGATTGTTTTGAGTGGAAATACTCCTAATTCGTTCCGTGTGTGTGATCAGTTCAATGTGGGATGACCGATAAGGGTATCGGATATTTATCACGTGGGCCCAATTATTGAAAACATCAACAATCACACCACGCTAACTGTTCTGGTGCTTAGCGGCACCGGGGACTCTCGGCCCGGTTGCTCTTTACCCCTTAACATGGTTAACATTCTGACAGCTCGGTTCTGCCCATTGGGCGGAACATCGAGCCATACCACCGCCCAATTCCCCTGGGAACAGTTCCAATCAAGACGTATGTTGGGCTCCCCTCAGCTACGGAGAGATATCGTCCAACTCCCAGCATGATCACATGTTGACCACAGATCCCTAAATGTATACCTCATTTTTTCTTCTCCCCCCTTGAACCCCTAATACTGTACGGATCCGTGTACCAAAAGTTGTTAGACTGCTGTAATTCTCCTAGTCTTTTCATCAGATCTGATCTGGTAGTAGTTACTATATTAGGACTTACAGACTATATCGTTTTAAGTAGCACCTCCTCAATCCAGTCTCAGGATTTACTGTTTTAGGTTGTAAAGATTATCACATTGGTGATCATTACACCTGGCATACACTGTTACAATTAGCGTAGTCTAATACCTTTTGGTACACGGCTCTGTAACTATATTGTTTACCCTTCCAATGTCCTTCTCAAATTGCCAGTCCTGGACCCTTGCGTCAGCCACGCATAACGGCGGCTAGCTTGTCTTCCGGCCACTTGTCTCTCATATCAAAACAAGTTTAACTCTTTCAAACGAGATTTGCGTCCATAATATTGTTCGGGTGGAGAGAATCACTATTTCTAGACGACAACTCAGACACTTCGAACCTCCATCGGCATAAAACAACTCTAAGCCATGAACTACTAGGTATACTTGCTCATAGCTAACTATAGAAACGAATGAAAGAGAATTTCATTGTAGGAATACCATCCTACCTCGCCTTTCACTTTTTTATTCTCCTTCTCCATCCTCGCAAGCAAGAGCCGCATCATCGTTGTCGTCCTGCTGTTCGATGAAGAGCTGTAGTCTGCGCACACATTACAGAATCTCCTCGAAAGTGACAAGTGACGCTTTTTCTGTGCTCCTATGGCTCCGAGTGTGCTTTGTATGCTGGCTCTGATGGGATGTGGTGTTTTATTCATGGCGTTGGTATCGATGTCGAGGTCTGGGCTGGCGCAATTGCGGACTTGATGGTGGGAAGAGTCTGATATTAGAATCCAGGCGATGTGGCTCAAGAATAATTTTCTCTGTAGCAAGGAACGGTCTGCGTGCCGAGCATTGTTATATCGGAGGCCATGCTCGGCTCAATTTCGTTATATGGCGAGTCACGTGGTCCCAATATCGTTACATCGAGACTATGCTTGTATACCCTGCGACGGTGGAAGGCGTTGGGTTAAGCAGAATGGACATCAATATAGTGAGTTACAAGGAGGTTGACGGCTAAGAAGCCACAGTGAGCAATTGACAATGGCAGGTATTTCAGGAAGAAGTGTGAATGTGCGCTCCTTTTACCTACAGCCTCTCGATATTTTGTCCAACTACCTACGCTCAATGAACTTTCATGCCTAGCCCCCTTTCATGCCCAGGCTCTAACCTCGATAGGCACGAATTAGACGGACACAGGGACTTAAAAAGCTAGAATCATGAATCGATTTTACCCTTGAATGGCAGATCAAACTCTTTTCTCCCTAGGCCTAATCCATAACGCCGTGCTAATAAGTAGCAGGCATAACACTCAACCGACCACCATCAGTAAGCATACAATTGCCATTACAGTACGCGCCAGCGCGCGAAGCCAAATACAACAGCGGGCCCATGATATCCTCGGGGGTACCAGCGCGCTCAGCCGGGATTTGATCCAGCGAAAACGCCCCTTCCTCCGTGGGGCTCTGGCCATGAATCAGGTCCGTCGTCAAATCGGTTGGAAACACTAGCCCCTATCGTCAGCATATTGCCCTCGACTTATGATTCTCATCCTCGACTCTAGCTTACATCCAGGACATAGCACATTCGCTCGGATCCGATACGGCACCAGGTACGTCGCCAGGACCTTCAAAAGCATCGTGGTCGCGGCCTTGCTGGCTCCGTACGCGAACCCCGCCGTGATGCGTCGATTGAAGCTCCCGATACTGCTGGTCGCGATCACCTGACTCCGACAGCCCTTGCGGGAGTAGTTGTTCCGGGTCTTGTTCCCTGCATCGAGCAGTCCGAGGAACGCAATGGCAGTGTAGAACACGGCCGTGCAGTTCACGTGGAAGGTATTCGTGAATTCCTGCATGGAGATTTGGAGCAAGGCCTCTTGCACCTGCGGGATGCTCGACCCAGAAGGTACGCTCCCCGAGGGCCCGGCAATGCCGGAGTTGGCAACAAGGAGTTGATATAGCCGATGTCTTTCTCGATTAATGCGACCGCAGATTTTAGGGTCTCTGGGTCCGTGACATCGCATTGTATTGGGCTGATGCTGTCTGGCCCTGATAGCAGTTAGGAAAGACGCTTGTTTAGTGTCTGGGATTCGCAAGACGGACTATTTCAGCCACCGCTTGGTCCAGGATATGTCTCCTCCGTCCAAGAATATAGACTTTCTTTGCTCCGTTGGTGGCCAGTGCCCGCGTCATATAGAGGCCGAGCCCTATTCAAACGATCCGTGAGCTTGCAATGAATAGCGATTTCCATTTTTATAGGTTTTCTCGCATACCACTTCCACCTCCGGTCACTACTGCGACGATTTCGGCCACATCGAAGAGTTTTGTTACTGAGCTAGTTGCGGCCATAGCGAGAGTTCCGCCGGAGTCCACGACGGGAAGCAAGAATCTAGAAGGCAGTTACTGTGGAATTTGATAGTTGCAGCGGTGTTGGATCGCGATACCTTCTTAGATGCAGAAGAGCAATCCATCATGCCCTATTACATCTAATTTATGTTGTAATCTGGGTACTCAGCGGCGGAGGCTTTCGGTATCACATTCCTAGATGGGGTCAACTGCGCGGTAGGTATAGACCCCTCCACTCTGCCCCTCCGGAAGCGCTTGCCATTTTCAGCACCGTTGTTGGATGGGAACACGCTGGCTCAAGAACAAGGAATCGGGAGGCAAAACCTACATTCAAGTCGACTTCGGCATATTCTCCGATTGTTCGGCGTTACTTTTAGTTTCAAGTATCCACCAATAGGGAGTGAAAAATGTTTGTTGTTTCCTCGGGGACACCGGGGGTACCTGGAACTTTCGTTTCGGCCTGGGCTGGTTTATGACCCCAGCAGGATTCTAGCAACTAGGAAGTTATTCCAGATTCTCCGTACAGATGATCATCAGGTGAGTGCTCTTATTGGAATGAGCTTACCTATTATCCCAATGAAGCTTTACTCAGTGTGCCTGCAAGCGTCCAATAACCGATGATGAATTGTTATCACAATTTGAGGTGCGGGCCAAGAACTAACAATTTGTTCGACATAATATGCCGTCTGAAAATCTATCACTGTCCTGCAGAGCTGAAAGCCCTGCTTAAAACAACAAACATTTCTCCGTGCATCCAAGAACCCCTGCATAACATACGACACAACCTCAAACCCCGGAATCGATCTCATTCACAAACTCCTGACCACTGAAGACCGCCCACTCATGACACGTCTTCGCCAGGGAGGCGGGGATCTTAAGCTGCTGGATCTTCTCCGGTTGTTCCTAAAGACAGTCACGCAGTCAGTAGCTATCATCACCGCGCCAGAAAGGCCATCAGCACTCGCATGGAAAAGGACAAACATACAATAATATTCAACGACAGCCCCATGCTGACATGATACGACATGTGACAATGCAGCGGCCACACACCCGGGTTATCCAGCTCCCATTCCAGCACGGCATACGCGGGATTCTCCGGGGTGCCTGCCTGCATCATCTGCGTGTCTCGCCGCTGCGGATTCGCAGGATTCACCACGACACCGTCCCACGTTCCGCGACCCTCGGCCAGGACCCAGAAATTATGCCCGTGTAAGTGCAGCGGGTGGTGCATTGGATAGATGTTGTTGAAGACTAGGCGCACGCTGGAGTTGGTGCCGGAGTTGTAGGCGTTGGCGTTGGCGTAGTAAGGGTCAGAGAGGTTGCCCGTCCGGCCGAGGAGGAGGAGTGGGGCGTTGTAGTTGGCGCGGAAGGTCGCGTTATTCATGTAGAAGAGGTAGTGGCCTGTTGCGTTTTGGGCGAGGTTGATCTCGATGGTTTCGATGGTGGAGGGGGTGCCTGGCGGGGTGAGCGGATAGTATGGGACGGTCTGGTTGAGGGGGTCCCCGGC
The DNA here is from genome assembly GCF_003184745.1 of Aspergillus uvarum CBS 121591. Classification (NCBI taxonomy): domain Eukaryota; kingdom Fungi; phylum Ascomycota; class Eurotiomycetes; order Eurotiales; family Aspergillaceae; genus Aspergillus; species Aspergillus uvarum. The sequence goes on from NW_020291311.1 coordinate 22,806, forward strand.
GCAGTTGTTGCTCTGCCAGACGGCGGTGCTGGTGGTGTTGGGCCAGGTGGATGGGTCTGCGTCTTCATAGTAGATCGCTGCGGTTACGGTTGGGTATGTTGCGGTCGAGTTGAGGCAGTCCATGTCGATGGATGATCGCATCCAGTAGGCGTCGCGGGGGCTGCCGGTGGCCTTGACGAGGATGTCAGTGCGCTGTCCGGCGCCTAAGGTGACAACGTCCGTGTTGTAGGGCTTGACGGGGATAAAGTCGTTCGCGATTACGGTCATTGTATGGCCGTCTATGCTGATCTTCTGGTTAGCGTTGGATCCGGTGTTTAATAACCTGAGTCGGTGGACTTTGCCGCTTCTGAAGCTGAAGCGAGAGAGGCTGGCGCCGGGGCTGCAGTCGGTTCCGCTGCAGTTGTAGATGCCGCGGCCATTAATCAGGTTGTTGTCCACATTCGGGATCACGGGTGGCCTGGAGAAGATTTCCACCAGATTTGACCAGTAGTCGTGATGGTGATATTCTGAGATCATGACGGGCCCAAGGTCGTAGTCGTAGTTGACGTGGTTGGGACCGTGAACAATAACCGGGCCATAGACGCCATCGGTCAATTGAGCACTATAGTGGGAATGATACCAGCCAGTCCCATATTGATCAGCCTGGAAGGTGTAGGTAAAGCTGGATCGTGGCACGATGGGGCATTGCGTCACACCAGGTACTCCGTCTTCCCAGGGAGTTCCTTTCTGTGTGATCCCGTGCCAATGCATGGCCAGGCCTTCCTCTGTTCCGGTCGTGATCATATTATTCACTGTCACGGAGATGGTATCACCCCAGTTCGCCTCAATCATTGGCCCGGGGAATTGGCCGTTGATCAACATGGCGCTTTTCATGTACCCATCTGGTGTAGTTATATCGCGCATGGCGGTGAAGTTATAATGACGCGTTACCCCGGTACTGGGGGGAGGTCCTAAAGGGGAGACGTCTCGCCATGGTGGGTATTGAGTACCCCCCTGAGTTGATTCAGTGAGTTGTTGATGCCAGGGACACTGGTGTCAGACTCGATCGTACCTCGTCCTCGATGAAAGGGGGAAGATAGTTGGTAGGTAGTGTACCATAAGGATATAGGCCTTGGGTAGAATTGATGTCAGCTCCCTTGCCAGTTGGAAATAACTGGACACAACAATGGAATAGAGCAGGGAGCATGATTCATCCTTACTATTTTCTTCACTGGTAATACAAGCTGCACTGATGGCTGTTGCACCACGAAGGAAAAAGGGTAACCAAGGCACCATGATAAGCCACACGAAACGTGGTCTCGAGAATCAGGGCTAGCACTGATGAATTAAAAAGGGCATATCACACTACCTCAATGCTCAGAAGGACGCAGCGGCGATTATGTATCTTCAAATATGGTGATCTATCTCCTCAGCAAGAGCTATGCTCACCAAGACAACAGACAAGACAGTCCCTCACATTGTCACTATTTCCTGCCTAAACACAAACTGTTTGCTACGGTATTGCTTTTGATGAAGACAGATATTGCTTATTGTCATGGGCTCGAGATGCATGAGCTGGTTAGGCTACATGATGGACTATATGATCCAGAGCATGGTTATCGGGGACTGTAGAAATGTGCGCTGAGCATGCTGCTTTCTTGGTCGCCGACCAAGCTCCCAATTGAGGCAACCGTCAGTAGGTGTGATTCGACGTCAGTCAAGCCCCATCTAACAAGGCTGCAAGAGGGTTTTGACGATGGCCGAGACTGCACACCCTGGCAGACACAACATTAGCTCTGGATATGGGCCGGCTTGCCCAAGGCAGCCTGAAAATTGTTTCACCTGAAGATGCAATCAGCTGACCATAATTTGGGAAGTAGCGTGTCGATCCTAGGATTAGCCTACTAATTCCTTTGGAGTACGCACAATACACCTTTTCCCGGACAGGCTATCCTGGTGCTTCGGTCTCAAGCAGAATGGCTTGGCACTCTGGCATCGGGCTTACCCAGTCGGAAAATTGATTTGCATGTTTAAATCACCTCGGAGACGAACATCCTTGTCTCAAGGACCCACGGGCGTCTTCTTATCTGGTTGCTCGTGTAACTTTATCACATGGCCTCTTGTGCCATCTTAACTCGGCCAGGAAACCACAGGAAATACAACTGCAGGTAATGGTACCCGGAAGAGTTTTTCTTCGGTGCCCAGTCGCACTGAAACCGTCGAGCATTTATGTTCGACATGGTGAAAGCTTTCTTTGATAATGTATGCTGGCTATATGATCCGCACATCTTAGCAGTAGTCCAGCCAACCAACCTCTATCGACGACTGGCTGACAGCCCACAAAATGCTGGTCTGGACTAAAACTTCGAATCTCTAGTTTGACTCGGGGATCTAAGATTAAACAGTAAAACGCATTGAGCTGAGCCCTGCTCTGCTCCACCCCCTTCATCACGAACCACTTCTAAAACTGACTTCCTGATACAGCCAGTCCCTCCATCCCTGATCGCCGAGGATCGATCTTACGCGGGCCTCCAGCCACTCTGTATTTCCCCAGAACCCCCACGAGGCTTGAAACCTGCACCAGTCCACAAGTGCCGTCTCCCAGTGTCGTCGAAATGTCTCCCATGGATACACGTCCGACTCCTGTTCCTGGAGGAGCGCCGCGCGATACGCCTCCAGCAGGCTTCTCTCTCCATGCTGCATCGGCAACTGCTCGGGCAAATAGTTCTCGTCCTCGACCAGCATCTCGAGAGGGACCGAGCACGTAAACAGCTTGGCGAGATCACACACCCCGAGACCCAGGCCGACGTACTGGAAGTCAAAGAACGCGACCCACTCTCCACTGGCCGACGTGAACAGGTTCTCCGACTTAACGTCCCCATGGATATAGGACTCGATCGGCCTCCCAGAAGGCGTCAACACCAACGCCACCATCTCAGCCACAGACAAGGAGAAGCCTTCGGGTGCGCTGCACAGCGCCTCGGACCACTCTGAGTCCGTATCATCGACAAGCGAAGCATACTCTTTCCGCCGGGTAGCAAGGTACGTATACCCACCATTCAGCCACAATCCCCTGCCACCTTTTTCATTCCTGCTCTGCCTCCTTTTAGCTTCCTCAAGCGGCGGCAGAACCAATTCATCCCTGCTACCCGGCAACAACGCCCGCGAGCGACCGTGAAACCCAGCCAGCCAGTCCAACGCCGCGCGCACCTGCGTACTGCTCAGAGAGCTCCTCTTGCCCCCGGCCACCGGGTACGCGGGCCGCAGATCCACCATGACGGTGGCCATGAGGCCCCGGAGCTCATCCTCGCCAGGCCTACCGGCCATATCGCGGGTCGAGGCCAGACACTTGGCCACGCCGATCTCGTCGCCCAGCCGCGGCACCACCTCGCTGTAGAAGCACTGTTCGACCTCGTAGCTCAGCATCTTGCGCAGGTGGCCCTCATCCTCGGTGCGGGCCTTCTTGCTCGGCGGGGAGATGAGCTTCAGGATAAGCGGGTAGGTGCCCCCGGCGCCTTTTGAGTCCACCCCGCAGAGCTGGGCGAGATGGGCGGCGGCCTCGGAGGTGGTGGCGCGGGCGGAGATAGCGCAGATGTGGCCGTACCCTGCCCACAGCGTTTGGAGGGTTGAACATGACACGAGCTCGAGCGAGTGCCAGGAGAGCATGATGCTGGCGACGCGTGAAGGGGATGGCGTCATTTTGGCTGCCCTGGTTTGATTCGCTGACAGCGGCGCTGCAATATTTATGGATGTTTTTGTTGATATTGCTCTAGCTTCAATTGGGTAGGAATTGAGATGCCATCGATGCGATCGGTGGGGAACATGCTATGCGGATGCATTGCTTAGGTGAGCGAGAGTTGGACCCTGCCAACCATTGGATGAGCTCGGAATAATGCAGCACAACTTTGTGGCAGCGGTGCTGTTTGCTCGGTTTGTTTATCTCCCGGGTATCAGAAAGGCTAATCCTGATCCGGACTAGCTGCACCTATTCAGGTGTTTCTATCATGGTGAGGGTTTGGTATGAGGTTATATAACTGTAGGTACTTAGGTAAACACTTGATCATTCACCTGGTCCAGGTGATGCTCGCACACACAAGGCTATACGAGATTGAAAGATGAGAGATTAAGCCAGCTAATAAGAGCTCCACTTGATCTTCACGAGAGGGAGAGAAAAGACATGCTTAAATGGATGCCATCCGCAAGCGACCACCCGGGATATATCCCTCACCAGTGTACTGGTAAATCAGGATTGACAACTCCTTACTACATGCTCAATTTGTACAAGGCACTTCTTTGCAGCGCGGCGTTGACTCAAAGCAAGTTGAGGAACAATATCCTGCAGACAAAAATCACGGCTTTTGTAACTACCTCCATCAGCAGAAAACAGTGCCCCGGAATTCCTTTATAGCAGCCGCCAAGCACCGCCTCGGTTTCTGCCTCCGCCCCCTTGCATTCGCTCAATCACACTCTCTCCGTCAAGCTTACACCCAGGCAGCGGTACCAACCCAATCCATGGCTCCAAGGTACCTATCGACCATACAGAATGGCATGCTGCTTACCAAGTTTACCCCGATCATCTCACGAGCAGCAGTCTTGCACGGGAAACGTGCACTATGTTCACAACCACACATCCAATCCAGAAGATCTCTCTGGGAGGAAGAGAGGCTTCCGTTCTACAAGCCCCAACAATTCTATCCTGTACACATCGGCGAGACTCTAAACACAAGATATCAAGTGGTAGGAAAGCTAGGCTACGGCTCTTACTCCACGGTCTGGCTATGTAGGGACAAAAGGTTCGTCGCTTAACAAAACGATAAAGGGTACAGTTGAGCAAAAACCAGTATTGACCTAGCTCGACACAGTGAAAACAAATACGTAGCTATCAAAGTACTGACCAACAACCTCTCTCAGCGCGCCCTGTCTGGAGAGCTCGGAATTTATGAGCATTTGAGCAGGCTGAATTCTTCCCACATCGGAAGTGCCTACGTTCGTGGCTTGTATGATACTTTCAGTATTCCTGGCCCAGACGGTACCCACCAATGCTTGGTGCATCCGCCCATGCATCTGTCGCTGAACGAACTGCGGATGCTCTCGAGAGCTCGAAGGCTCAGTGAGCCACTGCTCAAACAAACCCTGTTTTGCATCCTGCAGGGTCTAGACTTTCTCCACCGAGAGGCCGGGGTAGTCCATACTGGTGCGTTTCACGCCATCTATCCCAACACTTTCCAGATGATCTGAGCCACCACAGACATCAAAACGTCAAATATCATGCTCAGTATCGATGATGAATCGATGCTCACGGATTTCCAAAAGGCCGAGCAACAAAACCACAGTCCTCGGAAAGTAATAGATGAATCCCGGACAATCTACACCTCCCGGAACCTCCGCCTCCCCAAGGACATGCTATGGGGGCAGCCGGTTCTTTGCGACCTGGGACAGGCCCAGATTGGCCAGTCTCACAGGGGCATAATTCAGCCGGAGAGTTTTCGAGCGCCTGAGGTACTGTTCGATATGGATTGGGGCTCAGGTGTTGATATTTGGAGTCTTGGTGTTATGGTAGGCGGAGCGCACTCGTGAGAAGCACATGAGGAGTTTGACTTGGTTCCAGGGGTGGGATATTTTCGAAGACAGACATTTGTTCAACGCGCTCGACGAAGACGGAGATTACTCCCCTCGCATCATGTGGCTGAGATGGTGGCGTATCTTGGGCTGCCGCCTTTATCTTTCGTGCGACGAAGCCAGGAGACTCGCCATGTTTTTGCAGGTGATGGTGAGTTTTCCTTGCTTGGTGGGGGTCGTGCTGACGAGTATATGATAGGTAAATGGCTGGGTGCGGGCGGGGTTACTATCCCTGCAACTTCACTGCATGAGGTAGAGGAGAACCTTACAGGAGAGAATCAGCAGCTGTTTCTCGAGTTTATACGGTCGATGCTGCAGTGGACGCCTGAAAAGAGGAAGACAGCCCAGGAACTGCTGGACGACCCCTGGCTGAATTCAGATCCATAGCAATGCTCCGCCGGAATGTTTTCTACTTAGCTAGGTACCCATCTATTGATTGCAATGGCATTACATTTGCCCGCGAATAAATCCTCCGACACCAAAGCCCTTACCCTCACTCCCTCCAACCAATCAACCCCTCCCCATCCACCGCTCCTTCACCCTCTGCGTAAACGCAATAAACTTGGCCACGCCCACCGCAGCCTCCACATGACCCTCCGGATCCTCGACCTCCTCCGGAAACGCAATCCCCACGCCATACAACCCTTTCACCACTGCTCCGTCGAGCCCGTCGTGCCCGTCGACCCTAAACCCCGACGACCGCATATCAAACTGCACCGTCCCAGCCACCCTCCTTCCCTCCACAAACACCCTCGGGATTCGGTTCTGCTCATACCCCACCGCCCAAACGACATGCGTACAACGCGGCAACCACTCCTCAAACGCTGCATTCTCATCCTCCCCATCATCCACAAACTGCACAATCTCCGAATCAGGGGAGTTCTCCAGAACCTCGCGTGCCCACTCAGCCGTCGCGCCCTTCAGGCCCGTATTATCGAAGATAATCCCCTCGTCCGTGTAGATGGCGTACTTGATGGGCCGGCGGTGGAAGTTGATGATTTTGACGCTGCGGTCACCGGCCTGCGCGAGTTCGTAGAGGTTGCGCACGACGAGGATGCCGGAGTGGGAGTTGCCGATTACGGCGATGGTGGAGGGTCGGTTGCGTGGGAGGAGATCGGGGAGGAGGGAGCGGCGCATACAGGTGTCTAGGTCGAGTTGGTGGAGGTTCGGGTTGTAGTTTTGGTGGGTGGTTGGGGTGCGCGGGTGGGAGCCGGTGCTGAGGATCGTGCGGTGGGATTTGATGGGGGTTGGGGAGACGGGTGTGGTGGTTAGGGTCCAGATACTCTTCTGCGGTTGGAGTTAGCGTGACTCTGGAGTTTTTAATCTGGGAATGTGTGCGGGTGAAGGGGAAGAGATGGGGATTGGGACCCTACGTCTAGATGCGCTTCCTCGACTAGAGCTGTCAGTTTTTCGACCTCTGGACGAGCGAGCAACCCCTCGATTAGCATGTGGATCATGTCGCCGGCGACGCTGAGCTGGCAGGTGGAGTTGTGGTCCATGGCTTCGAGTTTGGTGACTGCGTTGGGGGACGGGGTGGAGTCGATGATGGAGCGCAGGGTTGTGGAGGAGTTGATCGCTTTCAGGTAGATTGCGACGGTCGTGTTTCTGGATTTTATTTTTGTTTTCGTTAGCATAGTGAACATTCCAATTCTTTATCAGTATTATTGGGAAAATTTACGATGATATCTCCCGGTACAGGCTGTTCAGTCGTCCTCCCTGCCAGGCGGGATCAACCCAGAGGACCTTTTGAGCTCCCGCGTCTAGCAGGGCTGCTACGGTGGCCATGCCCCCGGGGCCGGCGCCTACGACGACGGCGTCGTATACTGGCTGCATTTGGGCGCTGTTGAACATGTGTCGGATCTAGTCGAGAAATGTTGAATGAGATTCAAAGGCGGAATGATATCCTGCTTTTCTCCAGGTAGTGATACAGGGTATTTGCGGCGAATGAGGTTATGACATCATCGCGGCGCATTCGGAGTTTGCAGACTTTCTTAGTACAACCAACACGCATACAACTCTGGTGTTGCAAAGCTTGATCGAAGCTCAGACACACCTTACCTTATACCGCCAAACCTCACAGTTGGACATGCAAGAGAGTCGTTCCACTGGCGCAACACGGGTTCGGTGATTGAGGTCCGGTGGTGGTAGTCCTCGAGAATGTGTGGGCGAGCCTTAGTCGCCGGCCTTGGCGGCTCTCGGTGTTTGCTGGCCCAGATCTATACCCGGGGCGGCACTGCGCCGGCCCTGATTTCCGAATTGGGAGGGATCAGATAAGCCTCGGGGTTAAGATGTGGGGTCAGCCTCCGCCCACAGCCCACTCCACTTATCCCTCCAAACTTCTTCACCTCCCTTGCCAAACATCATCTGAAACAAGACAGACCCCTTGGCGCCAAGCACACGATCACCATGGCTGAATCAAACGTACAGAAAGACAAACCCGCTGAACAGTACAGCTGGTACCAGCCCGACCTCGCGCAGGTCAAGGAGCCCGCCCGGACTTTGCTGGCCGAGTACAGCAAGATCCCCGAGGAGAGGATCATTGACCATGTCAAGGAGGTGGTGAGTGAGAGCCTAACACTCAAGTGTATTGAGGAACTAACATAGAGGTATGCAGCGCGATCGCGCCTTCGCCGTGGTAAGCCACCCTCCTCTTCAGGTTATCATTGCTGGCACTCCACTAACCAACCACCCAGTTCCCCTACCCCTGCATCGGATCCTTCCGCTTCCTCGACATCACCATCTGCGCCTCCCCAGCTTACCCGGAGATCCTCTCGCGCCTGAAGTCCTCGAACGAGACATACCTAGACCTAGGCTGCGCAATGGGTCAAGACATCCGCTACCTGGTCCCTCCCCCCTCAACTTCACCCAAGCCCCAGGACTAACCCCCCCAGATCCGCCAAGGCGCCCCAGCCTCTGCCCTATACGGAAGCGACCTGCACCCCGAATTCATCACCCTGGGCTACGACCTCTTCGCCGACCGCACCAAGCTAGCCACCGAATTCATCCCCAGCGACATCTTCGACCCCTCCTGCGCATTGCTCCAGCGTCTGACAGGAAAGGTCGACATCATCAACGCAGCCTCTTTCTTCCATCTATTCGACTGGGACAGGCAGGTGGCGCTAGCCAAGCAGGTTATCACGCTGCTGCGGCCGCAAAAGGGGTCGCTGCTCGTCGGCCGGCACGTCGGAGACTTTGTGGCCGGTGAGCGCGAGGACAGCGAGCTTGGGGCTACCTACTATCGGCATGATCTGGAGTCATGGCGACGGATGTGGGCGCAGGTGATGGCGGAGACGGGAACGAAGTGGGAGGTCGACGTGCGGGCCGAGGAGTGGGCGGAAGTCAAGCTGAATCGGTATAATCGGCAGAGTTCGTTTAAGATGGTTTTTGTGGTGAGGAGGGCTTAGCTGGGTGGTTTTGGTGATGTGGAGGAGGGAGAGGCAGGTGGTTGAGGATTTGGACGGGGGTTGTAGTAAAAGCTGTAGGTGGGAGGGGGAAATAGGTAGATGAAAGATAACTCGCAGAGATACGGTCAAGCAGTACAATGTGGAAAATGTTTCATTAGTTGTCCTATGGTGCGCTGTACTGTGCTATACATAAGGTCCTCAATCACAGATAACTTTATCTTATCACCCCAAGGGTTGTCCCCAAGGTCCTTGGACAACACACGTAGATAAGAGATGAGCCAAAATATTCCACACGACATTCACCATGTATTCTTTTTTGGGTTTTTCATCACTAGTCCAGAAAACAGCCAGATTATGCACAGTGACCCGGAGGTCGCCGGCCATGTTCGCCATGATATGCACATTAAAAAGAAGTACGCAGGCAAACACCCTGACAAGCGGAACTAACCACCAGCAGAGCGGACTACCTCGTCCTGCCCCTTCTAGCCACCGGCTTCGCAACCTACCAAATCGACCGGACCAACATCGCCAGCGCGTTGACGGGAGGCTTCGCCTCGGCCATATCCGTCGATCAGAATACCATCAACCTGGGCAACCAGCTTTTGTTCCTGGGCGTCATTCTGTTAGAGATTCCTTCCAACATGGCTCTACAACGGGTGAGCTGTGCCCCATCTCCGATCCCATAAGCTATGTCTTAACACCATCAGGTCGGCCCCCGTCGCTGGATCGGTGCCCAAGTCTTCATCTTTGGCGTCCTCGCCGCCCTCCAGATCTTCATCCGTAATCGGACAGGGTTCCTCATCACGCGGGCTGTGCTCGGCCTCGCGGAGGCCGGGTACATCCCGGCCGCGATGTACACACTCTCAACCTGGTACACGAAGGAACAACTGACGAAGCGCATTGCAATCTTCTTCTTCGGGATGTTCGGGGGCGCAGCGATTGCGCCGCTTCTGGGGGCCGCGTTGCTGAAGCTAGATGGACGGGGCGGGATAGCGGGATGGAAGTGGATATTCTTGGGTGAGTAGCCAGTAGGCCTATCCTCACCTTCAACCTCAGGTGTATGAAGTACATCACCGCTAAAACAACGCAGTCGAAGGACTCTGGTCCATCATCATGGCCCTCCTCCTCTTCACGGGCCTCCCGGACCGCCCACCTCACTCCCCCCAATCCAACTCACCCACAACCAGCAACAGCAACAGCGACAGCGACAGCAGCAGTAGTCTCGACAAGCCTACCACCGACAAACTCCCAGCCAACCCCCCCAGCTCCCCCGCAGACGACCGCATCCCCTGGTCCCTCGTCTACAAAACCATCACCAACACCGCCAAATGGCCGCACTTCCTCGCCACGGGCTGCGTCTTCGCCACCTGGAGCCCGCTAACCACCTACACCCCCAGCATCATCATGTCCCTAGGGTTCGACCGGATCACCGCCAACGCCCTGGCCGCCATCGGCAGCCTTATCACCCTCCCAGTCATCTTCTTCTTCGCCTGGCTGAGTGACAGATCCCGGCGGCGGGGATGTACCGTCCTCCTCGCGATCGGCAGCTACCTCGTCGCGCTGGTGGTGCTGCGCACCGTGCAGCCGCACGTGGGGAGATGGGGACATGTCGGGCTGTGGACGATGGTCAATGGGCTGGCGGTCGGGTATCACCCGGTGCATAATGCGTGGATTCAGGTGAATTGTGAGTCGGCGGGGGAGAGGAGTATTAGTGTTGCGTGAGTTTTCTTTCTTTTCCTGATGTGGATAGAGTAATATGCTGATTATGTTGATAGGCTGTGTAAGTTTTGAAGCGGTGTGTTTATTTGTGGTGAGGGTGGAGACTGATTGTTGCTTTCTAGTTGTTATGTCCGCGACGGCGGGGTTGATGGCTGGTAGCCAGATCTTCCAGGGAGATGAGGCGGATGATTTGTGAGTTACCATGAAACAAAGAAAGTGCAAGTGTGCTAATGTAAGATCTAGTTATCCGAAGGGGCTGGTGATTATGATTGCGTTGGTGGCGGTAGGGTTCGGCTTAGTTGTGGTGCAGATGGGGATATATCAGTTTACTGACAGAAGAAACGGCGGGTTAGTGGAGGAAGAGTGCTGGGAATAGTGCAGATAGAAAAATGACCCCAGCGCCATTCCCTACCGTTTCCAGCTATCCATACTAGATAACGACTGTACACAATGAAAGAGTGTGTGAATTCCCCGGAAATTGACCTCATGCGATCCTGCACGACATCCCCAGAGACAGACCTTTTGGGGTGCATGGCACCCCTCGGGACAACAAGACGCGAGGCCCTGGTCATCCAAGTTCCCAGACCTTAGGTTGGTCAGATCCCCCGCATTCTTCTCTCTGGATGCTGGTACTTGAGTGGTCCCTGGTGCCGATGTGGAGGACGAACAGCCGACCCCGGAATCCCCACCTCGGCACTGCAGGAATGCGGGGCCCCGCACGAACCCCGTCAATCTCTGGTGATCCTGCCTGGTTCCTGGCGAGTGAGTGACTTCCACTTCAACACGTTCTTCAGGCTATCTCAGCTCACTCAAGTGAGGCAAATTCCAAGGGCTACAGTGGGAGGGTGATACTAAAACAGCTGTGTAGGTGATACTGCATGACAGACGCGGACACGGGGCCGCTTTGAACTGACGACGAAGAGGTTAGTTCTTGTCTCTCCGGTACCTGTAGCTTCTGCAAACTGCTGAATGAGTGATATGCGCTTCTTTCTTGGCTACAGCTGCCTCGGTTGATTTCTACCCCGAAGGTAAAACATCGTCGGGATATCCGAGCTTGCACCCTCCCCAAGGCCAGAGAAGTATAAAAACTGAGCTTCGCGATGCGGTCCACAGGTCAAGCAAGAGGCTGAGCAGAGATTCTGAGAACAATGCTGTACCTGCCTTTCCTAGTAGCTTCAGCTCTCATTGTACCTGGGACCATCGCCCACGGCACCAACGACCAGGTCCTAGCTGACCTCGACTACGGGACCTTCCAAAACCCCTCGAACCTCGTGCGGCCGCGCTTCCGGTACTGGGTCAACGATGCATCTGTCAGCCCCAGCACCGTGGAACAAGACCTGACAGATATCGCGAAGTCCGGTGCCGGAGGCCTCGAACTGCTGGGATACTACAACTATGGTGATTCTGACAACTTCGGGGGCGGGTTGCAGGCGCCGCTGCAGGCGGACTGGACGGAGTACGGGTTCGGCAGTCCGGCCTGGAGTGAGTTCTCAGTCATATAATGTGCTTTGATTGTGACAGTTAGTGATATGCTCCAGAGAACCTCTCCCTCACTGTGCTGCGGACAGCGAAAGAGCTCGGACTCGTGGTCGACTTCGCTGTCGGCCCCAACCAAGGGGCCGGGGTCCCGACGCCATATCACGATGAAGGTCTCCTGTGGGATTTAGCTGCACATAATGCCACTTTCTCAACTACTGATGGCTTTGAGGGAGGACTACCAGGCTGGGGTACGGGGCAGTTAGTCGCCGCGGTGACGGGGTCGGTCAAGTCATCCAGTGGCAGCGTAAAAGTCCTAGCCACGGACTCCCTGCGTGACGTCACAGGCTCCGTCAGCAGGAACGGACACGTTCAAATCTCATCTTCGCAGTCGTCTACTACAACGGAGAGTCACCTCTTTGCGTACTACCTTGTGCACGCGGATTACCGGGAGGTCCAGAGTCCCGCCGACGTGCCCGTGGCAGTCCCGCAATCCCCCATCAAGACGTGGTCGGAGAACGGCTCCTGGGTGGTGGACCATTTTTCAGTCAAGGGTGCTCAGCTCATGGCCTCCTTCTGGCAGCAGTCACTGCTGGATGAGGAGATGCGTGAGCTCCTCCACGAGGTAGGCAACTACATGTGGGAGGATAGCCAAGAATACAAGGCCGCCACCTGGTGGACGCCCCACCTTCCGCAGGCCTTTCAGGCGAGTCGCGGGTACAATATTGTCAAGTATCTTCCCATTGTGGTGGGCTCGGGCGTGCAGTCCTCGAATGTGACTTATGTCACGGATGAAGCAGACGAAGGAAAAAGCCATGTGCAAGATTACGAGCAGACCGTGCGTGCATTCCTGCCGATCAAGCTACTAGGGCTAACGTGCAGCAGTTGACGGAACTTAACGCCGAATACCTGAGAGCATTGACTGAGTGGTCCAACGGCCTGGGTGTCCAATGGTCCTCCCAGGTGGTCTACAACATGCCCATGGACATGCTCGCCAATATCCCCGCCGTCAACGGCCCAGAAACCGAGACCTTGGGGTTTAACAACTTGCTGGATGGGTACCGACAATTCGCGGGCCCGGCACACCTCGCCGGGAAGCGGATTGTCTCCAGCGAAGCGGGGGCGATCATGGGATCCGTGTACCAGGAGACCATCGACGAGCTTCTCTGGGGTCTGAAGCGGTCCTTGGCGGGGTCGGTCAACAACTTCATCCTGCATGGGTGGCCCATGGGCGGAAATTATGGCAACACTACCTGGCCGGGTTTCACAACCTTTGCGTACCTGTTCTCGGAGATGCATGGGCCCCGGCAACCTGCATTCGAATTCTACTCGGACTGGGTTGACTATGTAGCGAGGAATCAGTGGGTGGCGCAGATCGGGATCCCCAAGGTGGATATTGCGTTCTGGGCGAAGAATACCACTGGATATGAGTCAATTGCGACGTTGTATGCGGCGAGTGATCTTGAGGATGCCGGTAAGCATTTGCCACAGCTGAATCTTAATGTCTTTGCCAACAAACGTAGGTTACACTTATGAATACCTAAGCCCCGATAACTTCAACCTCCCGGAGGCATATGTCGCCAGCGGCATCTTAGCGCCGAACCGACAGGCTTTCAAGGCTCTGGTTGTGCGGGCGAACGAGACATTGACTGTGAATGGCGTGGTCAAACTGGTCGAATACGCTCATGAAGGTCTCCCGATTGTCTTTCCAGGCGGCTTGCCTTCTACCTTCAGTGGATACGATCCTAAGGGACAGGCGCAGGCGCTAAATCTCCTCCAGAACATCACCTCCCTCCCCAACGTCCACCTCGTATCCGACAAGAATCTCGCCCAGACCCTCCAGTTCCTCAATCTCTATCCCCGGACAGCCATCGCAACCAACAGCACAGTTCACACCACTTGGCGCTACGACCCCACCACCAAAGCCTCCTATATCTACATCTTCAACGACGCCGCCGGCCAACCCGTCAACAGCAGCACCACCGCAAGCGGGACCATCACCTTCGCAACAACCGGCACACCACACCTGTATGACGCCTGGACGGGCACCATCTCCACAATAGCCGTCTACAACCAAAGCTCCACGCACACGACCATCCCCATCGACCTAGGAGGCAACCAAACCATCATCATCAGCTTCCACCACACTCCCAACCCCAACACACCACCACCGCACATCCCAATCGCAAACACGCATACAACCACTTTCCCCGAAGCAACAATCTCAACCAAGCACAACCAAACAACCCTAACCCTCAAACGCACCTACTCCACCTCCCCCCTCACCCTCCCGCTCTCCGCAAGCAGCAACAAAACCCTCACTCTAAACCCCATACTCACGCCCCCCATCCAGCTAAAAAACTGGACCTTAACCCTCGAATCCTGGACCCCACCCTCCGACATCAACAATATCACCCCCGGCGCGACCCGCACAAACACCACCTACCCCCACCTCGACACCCTACGCCCATGGTCCAGCCTCAACCCCGCCCTCCAAAACGTCTCAGGAATAGGCTACTACGCCACGACCTTCACTCTCTCCCCAAGGCATACACAGCAAGGCGGGGGCGGCGCGATCCTCGACCTCGGCAGAATCTCGCACGCGGTCCGGGTGAAGGTGAACGGGCACGCGATCGGGCCGGTGGATCTGAGCGCGGCCCGAAAGGATATCGGGGCGTGGGTCAGAGCCGGCCAGAATACGGTGGAGGTGGTCGTGGCGAGTCCGTTGGGGAATGTGTTGCGGGCGTATTGGGGGGTGGTTGGGAGTGGGGGAAAGGGGGCGGCAGTGACGGGGGCGCTGCCGGGGGTGGCGGAGTATGGGTTGGTTGGGGAGGGGTGGGTGGTGCCGTATGAGGTTGTGGAGGTTGAGCTTAGGGGTGAGGTTGGTTAGAGAGCCGGGTGGGAAAGCCGAGCATCTGATGCCTTGGATAATGGCATCCATGACACTAGTGATCTACGGAATGAGACGACATTCTTTTCTTTTCTTTTTTTTTTTTTGGGTTACAATCGGTGATATGCCAATAGTGCTATCCATCCCCTACAAACCCGACCTAGCTCTTATCCACAGATATCACGGTATATGATTCTACTCCGGAATCTGATGCTCCTCCGCCGTCACCCCAGCATGCCACCGATACTTGGCAGCAGGGTGATCCGCTGGTGGCCCCGCTTGCCCCTTCTTGCCGTACAGATTCTCGCGATACGTGCCGCGCGGGACGGCGTAGTCCTCCCAGAAGAGACCTCTCCTCCGCAGCTCGGGCAAGAGCAGGTCGATGATATCCTTGAATGAGCCGGGTTTGATGGCGTATGCCTGTTGCTGTTTAGCCTTGTCTTACCCCTACCCGGATCCAATAGCCAGTTGGGAAGGCTGGGGAAAGTGCAAGCATACCAAATTGAACCCATCGACATCCGCCTCCGCGACCCACCGCTCCATCTCGTCGGCCACCTGCGTCGGCGTGCCCACGGGCGTCGCCCCCAGCCCGCCGACGGTGATATGGCGTCCGACGGTGGACTTGGTCCATTTGGCCACTTCGGGGGTGGCTTTCGACCAGCCTTCCACGGCAGACCTGCACACCCAGCATATCATTAGTGTGCCACTCCCCAATTTCATAACAGAAAAGATGGAAAGGAAGGGAAATACCGAATAGCGTTACTCTGCACCCCGCGCAACTCCTCCTCCTCGCCATACGTACTCAAATCAATCCCCGTCCACCCGCCAAACAACGCCAACGCCCCCTCCACATCCCCGTAGCTCTGATACTCCCTGAACTTCGCCTGCGCCTCCTCCTCCGTCGCCGCGAGGACGGGACACAACAAGGCCAAGAACTTGATGCTTGTGCCGTCCCGCCCGAATTGTGTAGCTGCGAGCTCCCTAATCTCAGCGATATTGTTCTTGACGACGGAGGGCGAGTGGCCTGCGACGAAGATGGCTTCTGCATGCTGCGCGGCGAAGAGCTTCCCGGCTTTGGAGGTCCCCGCTTGCAGGATGACGGGCGTGCGCTGCGGGGAGGGCTGGCAGAGGTGCGCGCCGGGGACGGTGAAGGTCTTGCCTGTGTGGTTGATGGGGCGGACGAGATCCGGGGAGGTATAGATGCCCGTGGACCGGGAGAGTTGCACGGCGTCGTCGCGCCAGGAGGATTCCCAGAGTTTGTAGGTCACGCGCAGGTATTCTTCGGCTGTTTCGTAGCGGGTGTCGTGCTGGAGGTTTGTCAGTGGTTGGTCTGGGGCTGGGTTTGAGTTGGTTCTGGGGGTAAAGTGAAGGAAAAGGGAGGGGAGGGCTACCTGGGGCTGTTCGGTGAGCCCTAAGTTGCGGGCGGCTGAGTCGAGGTACCCTGTTACCACCTATTCTCTGTTAGAACTGTTCCCTGGGACCGGGGGACCGGGGGACCGGGGGTAGGTGCATACATTCCAGCCGACACTAATCAACCCCGTTAGCGAAACTTAAGAATATCCTTTAGTGACTGCAAAGGGAAGCATACCGCCCCTTCGTCAAATGGTCCACCGTCGACAAGCGCCGCGCCAGGTGGTACGGCTGCTCGTACGTCGTCGCCACCGTCACCCCGAACCCGATGCTCTTCGTCACCGCCGCCATCGCCGGCACGACCGCCAGCGGCTCGTTGACCGGCCACTGGGCGCCCGAGGCGATCGCCGGCCCCAGATTGCGGGGCCCCTTGTACACGTCGTAGCCGCCTGTCACTTTCTCAGCACTTGATCTTTCAATTTTTCTCAAAAGGAACTTAGGGGAGAGGGGTTGGGTTACCAAGAACATCCGCGATAAAGATGCCGTGGAACTTAGCCGCCTCGAGCAGCTGCGCCAGCTCCGTCCAATGCTCGATGTCGTTAAAGCGGTGCGATTCGTCCTCGGGGTGGCGCCACAGGCCTGGGGATTGATGGCCGCTGCCTTCTGGGGGTAAGCTTCTGTTCAAGAGGTGGAGTGTGGAGGAGAAGGGGGGAGGCTTACACATCTCAACGAAGGCGTTGAGGATGAGAGATTTGCGCGGGCGCGGGGGCTCGGTGGATGACATGGTTGATTTGCGGTATGGATTCGGTGATGCTGTGAATGTGAAAACAATACCCGGACCCTCGAAGAAACAGAAGTAGCTCAGGGCGCGACACCCTGGTATGATTTATACTGTCCGGGCGTTGTGCGGTTGATCTGCGTCCGTAGCATCAATGTGGGCCGGGATGGCGTGATAACGAGGGGAGTAGGGGTCATTCCCGGCTCTGGGGTACAGAATGATAAGTATCGGGCGATAGATAGACTTAGACCTCAGACTCAGATATCTACCCGAGGAAAATAGTCAATCAGACCGGGAGATAGATGAATAGCTCGAAAAATGCAGTGGTTAGGGCTGAGGTGTCGCTGAGCTGCGACCAATGCGTTGCCCTACTTTTGAGTCGATGCCGCCAACGCGCAGCCCGGTCACGCAATGCCCCTCCAACATTTCTGCTGCATTTCCAGCAACCACATCTGCATGTCGGCCGAGTAATTATAGTCGCTCAATTTTGGATCCCCAGAACACCTAATGTAAATACGTGATCGCTTGAAAATGTATGCTGATCACGCTAGAGGGTGCATAACGTGCATCTGGCTGGCATTCGGGGTAGCGTGACGAAATCTCCCTAACATAAAGTCTTCCCGCCATTGTCCCGAGTTCTATGCCTCGGATCCATCTTAGGGACTCTATAAGGCTGAGCGGAACAGGTATCGCTTATACAGAGAGTCTGGACAGGGAGGTGAACGAGCCATGTCTTGTATGGTGCCATGTAAATTTGGATCGCGATGCGTACTTCCACATATGACTCGGTCGGTACTAAACAACTACTACACATGGACAACACAGCTTGCACAGATACAGGAAAGATCCTTCCTCAGCCGTGCAAAGGTCATCATGCATAACCATGATCATCTTCAATTGCCTGCTCTCTGGCCAAGGGTATACAAGTGCTGTAGAGGACTAACCCTGGATATGCATTTTCCCCCTTTACTTTCGCCATGGCTTCTGCTCTCTGATGCCGAGTAGTTGGTTCCTCGTCCCTATCATATGCCATATTTGGTCACGCCAGCGGAAACTAGTGCTTATCTCAAGAACTCCGATCCATAACTCAGAATACATGGCACAATATACTTGACTAACAATGCTCCACCACCTGAAAATATACTTTAAAATAAGACCCGTTGATAAAGGACTTCCTAGCCCCGTGCGATAGCCACAGGCGAAAGATGTTTCTGCCCTGCCAAAACACACCAGCCCTGACTCCAGTTCCAAGGTCATTTTACATCACAAACCCCTTCCAGTACACGCTGTAAGAGTTTCTGTGCTGAGCTGCAGGCCATATATTTGATTCGGCTAATGATAGAGAAACCTGGAATTGTATATGAATAATAATTTATTTCGACTCGAAAGGGTGTCATCGCAAGCGGTTCTTATCATGGAAATTGGTTTGTCTGAGCAGTTAACAGAGCGAGCTTTCTTTTGCCTTAGACTTCTACATCGATTTATAGCTGATCCTGGAAGAGGTCGCAGCTTATTTCACAGGGAAGGGCCTGTTGAAGGTTGCAATGTTTGGTAGCCTAACACTAGCTTCCGTGCTTCCGTTGGAAAATGTCAAGCCGTGAAAGAGGAAGAGAAAAGATAGAATAAAACCAAAGTTTGCTTCCTAACCTTTATAACCCAAATACAATAAGCCCGGTGAGAATCTAGGCTCACTTCACAATTCCTAGTTACTGTTTTACAGCCGGACTCGCACACACACTCAGGCCTCTTTTACATGTTATAAATGGCACGTGAACAGACTCCGGGGCACACTGCGCAAAGGTAGCACAGAACAGCCCCCGCAGGTAAAAGCAGACTCTCAAGCATTACTGGCCATTTCGTATCCTCTCAGATTGTAGCAGGGGGCTAACCGACGCCGGCCCTGACTAGCGCAACACTATTGCATATTGGGAGCGGACAATTTCGCTTCATCTGCCCTTGGTCTGATCGGGGGCAACCCTCAGCCCCGATCCCCGACCCCACTTTTGCCGAGTCGGCCCTGGCTATCCTCATCCCTCCAATCAATTGCCCATTAAGGCTTCAAGTGCCCAGGAGTATGTAAGGTTTCTCCACCGTTCATCTACTACGCCAGGGCTTGTTCCTGCTAGTCTGTGGGATGGTTGGTTAACAAGGCTTGTTACCCCTTTCCACCATCTGGGGACAGTACTTAATTCAGTCGGCGCGCCCATTTAAATACCAACATTCCTATTCCTCCCACAGTTAGACATATTCATTTCTCTTATTACAAACTACGTTTGCTACAAGCCAACCATGAAGACCGTTCGTTTCTGGATCGCTACCGCCCTGACGGTACCCCGGGCTCTAGCAGCCCTCACTGCTACCTCCACCACCTCTACGTCCACCACTTCCACAGCCGCGGCGGCAAGCTGTACAGCTTCCCTCATCACGAGTCTCTGCGACTACCCGGCCCCGGGCGACGACTTTGCCATCGCCAGCGGGAGCACGGCCTACTGCTGGGATTACTGCAACGCCCACCCTCCGTGCAGCTTCGTGATCTTCGCCGCCGGCGACCCTCTCACCGGATCCGGCACGTGCTGGGTGTATCCGGGGCAATCCTACAACGCGAGCGAGGGGAGCTCCGATTGCAGCAATCCCTACCTATCTGTCTATAGCGAGCCCGTGTGTTCCGGCGGCAGCGCGACCACCACCACTGCTGGCGCCTGCGCCGCCACCGCGACTCCCACCGCCGTCGCCTCGGTCTGCGGATACCCGGCGCCCGGCGACTGCTTTGATGATTGCCTCGCTAGTACCGGTGCACCAGAGTGTCTGAGTCTATGTGCCGAGGCCGACTCCTGCAGCTATGTCGTCTTCAACCCGGAGAATGCAGACAACTCGACGTATGCCTCGGGCAATTGCTGGATCTACCCGAACGGCACGTACGACGCTGGGTCTGCGACGACTTGCAGTGGTGATCCGGAGCAGTACGTGTACAACAACGTGTGTCCCAAGACATCGTCTTCATCGTCCGCGCTGTCAGCATCTGCTACGGACACTGGCACTGCAGCCACTACTACGGGCTCTACTGGTACTGAAATCGCGGATAAATCCGCGGCCTCGACTACTAGCAGCGAGAATGCTGCACCTGCTGGCCTCTCGCTCACTAGTTCATTGGCGATAGGCGTGGCTATGGTAGTATTGTGGGCGTTTTGGTGATGTCTCCGAAACTAGTAGGTGGTTGTTCGGCGACACAAAGGAGCCGACACAAAGGAGCCGACACAAAGGAGCCGAGATAATGTATTATATGGGGGGCTTTTAGAGTTTTTAGCAGAGCATCAAGGACAATCAAAGAACAAATGTATGCTTAGGTGTACCTCTCTCCTGTACCCAGGTCACCTGGCCAGGTCTAGAGCAGCCACTCCAGTTCGCCACTTCAAACCAGCTGCATCTGCCGTTATGGTATCTGCGGCCTCGCCTTGTGCATCCAGTACTGATTATGGCATTTCGGGGCCAGACAGGGCAATAATTCTTGCACAATAAAGGAGCACTAGGCTAGCCAGCATGCGCAAGCTTGAGCCGTGCGCAATGGCTGCATCACGCCCTCGCTAACATGTATCAAGTTCAATCGAGCGACTGGCAACCAATCCTACAGGTAACTTTGTCGTTCTTCGCAAGAGGCTATTGCGCCACCCGGGGTATGACATCTCCGCCTACGCCAAGTCTGCGTTTAGGCCCTGCACGCCGTGGTCCCATCAGGGCTCGGGTCGACACCTGATCGCGTGAGCTGGATGGTCCGGTCTGTAGTCTACAAACGTTCGAAGTGGCTTTTTATTCAATACATCACGAATAATCGCTCCGATAGCCTGAATAGGTCTCTGGTCTCACGCTGTCTGGCCTCCCTATGCAGATTCCTAAGTACAGGCTGTTCAATATAAATTCAGCCGTGTGCGAGAACTACCGCTACATCGCCGCCCTGACGGCTACACTGGGAGTAAATGTTCGTCTCGCTATCAAGACGCATAAAGTACATTATGCGAATAGCACTGGCCCAGCATCGAACCCAAGAGCTTACACCACTCCCTACCAGCCAAGCATCCAAGCCATGCCAAGGCCCTCCGTCTCGTATTGCTTTCCGTCCCAGAGAATGTCCCAGCACGTGGCGAATACCCGGACTAAGTCTCTCCCGGACTCAGGATCTCCCCGCGTTACTGTGGGGGACGCGGGGAAAATCTGGGGTGACAGCTGCGACAATCCGATGGTGGATACACCCATGTTGACAGGCACTTCATTGATGCTGGAGATATCTACGGTGTTTCCTTGACCGGTGAACACTCACAAGCCATGGCTATAAATCGGTTGTCAGGCCTTACAGATCTACTGCTGCAATGCACTCTTTCTTGCTCTCAACTCAAAACCAACCCACTACTGGAAGATAGCGATGCCAGCGCAGGCCTCAGAGAAGATCGATCTCGCCCTCGAGGCGCAGAAGACCAGCAATATGCACGTGGAAGACATCAAGTCTGCTGGGCTGCTTGATGCAAAAGGGGGCGATTACTCGGGAGCCACGGCCAAGACCGACGAGGTGGAAATCCGTCTCGTCCGCAAGCTGGACCTGCGAATCATGCCCATTCTGTGGATGATGTATTTCCTCAATTATGTTGGTGATGTGCCCACCTCCAAGACAGTTCCTCCACTGACCCATTCCTCCAGCTGGATCGCAATGCCATTGCCAACGCACGTCTCAACAACCTCGAAGAAGACCTGAAACTGGTCGGCACGCAATACAACACCTGCATCTCGATCCTATTTATCGGGTAGGTGAAGCAAATCCATGCCCACAGCACCCCCCAACTGACCACGCCCAGCTACCTGCTCATGCAGATCCCCTCAAACATGTTCATGTCCTCGCCCAAGATCCGCCCCTCGCTCTTCATGAGCGTCTGCATGGCCAGCTGGGCGATCGTCTCGGCGCTCACAGCGCTGACCAAGAACTACGTCTCGCTGGTGCTGGTCCGGTTCTTCCTCGGCGTGACGGAGGCCCCCTTCTACCCGGGGGCACTCTTCCTGCTGTCCCTGTTCTACACGCGCAAGGAGATCGCTCTGCGCATCTCGATCCTATACACGGGGAACATCGTCGCGACCGCGGTAGCGGGGCTCATCGCGGCAGCCACTTTCGCGACCTTAGATCAAAAGCACAACCTGAAGGGCTGGCAATGGCTCTTCATCATCGAGGGGGTGGTGACCTTCTTCATCGCCGCCCTGGGCCTCCTCATGCTCCCCGACCACCCCCTCACCACGCGGTGGCTCACCCCCGCCGAGCGCCAACTCGCGCACGACCGCATCACGCGCGACACCGTCGCCCACGGCCCCGAAGGCACCAGCAGCAGCAGCAGCACCTGGACCGCCCTGCGCGACGCCCTGCGCGACCCACGCCTGTACCTGCTCGCCTTCATGCAAAACATGCACCTCAGCGCCTGCAGCTTCAACAACTTCTTCCCGACGGTCGTTGGCAGCCTCGGCTTCAACCGCACCATGACCCTCGTCCTCACCTGCCCGCCCTACCTCGTCTCGGGGGTATGTAGCATCCTCATCGGAACGACCTCGGGCCGCTACAACGAGCGCACCTGGCACATCACCGGGAGCATGGGGATGGCCGTCGTCGGATTCATCATCGCTTGCGTGACGCTCAACACCGCCGCGCGGTATCTGGCCTGCTTCCTGTTCGCGAGCGGCGCGTACGCGGTCAACTCGGTGATCCTGGGGTGGGTGTCGGCGACGCTGGGCCAGACCCCGGCCAAGAAGGCGGCCTCGCTGTCCGTCGTCAATGTCGTGGCTAATGCTTCGTATGTCTACACGGCGTATCTGTATCCGAAGAGCGATGGGCCGCGGTATTTGGTGGCCATGTCGGCGAATGCGGCGTTCGGGGTGCTCACGATTGCCAGTGCGTGGGCGTTGAGGGTGTGGTTGCGAAGGACGAATCGCGCGATTCGCGAGGGGAGGGTGCCGGGGGGGCAGGAGGGGGTGGTGTATGCTTATTAGATGTGTCTGGTCGTCTGTCTGGCTGGCTGGCTGGCTGGCTGGCTGGCTGTCTACACATAAGGGTAGTGGGGGTGGAAGGGGGTGAATTCTGGTTGTGTGCAGTGGCAGTCGAGCCTTTGTTTGGGTCATTTCTTGCCTGTTACGCCATCACCGTGTTGTCCCATAAAGGATTCTCGAGCCGAAGAGACATCAGATTTAGTAGGAGGTAGGTACAGAGCTTTTCCAACAGATAATTCAATGCGCAAACACATTTTGTCCTCCTTTTTCTCGCAGGCGCTCCGCCCCCGGAGAACAATATACACACCAGCTAAGCAAAAGCACAATAGGACGCTTGCTAACCTCCCCCAAACTGGTATAAAGAGCGGTGCCTCGACCCATATATCCCATTAGCAGAAACAAACTTTTCCCAATTATTGGAGTGTGCCCATACAGTCCCGGCTCAATCTCAGTGCCCTAAATGACGCACTCAACCGTCGATCCATCTAAACACAGCAACTATCAGCCCAGTCCATTTCACTCCTCCCCTCTTTCATCCATACACCACTCAAGATCAGGATGAAGAACATACCACACCGCTTCGGCTTATCCTCATCCTTGACCCAGCCGCGGGGCGTCTTAAACCACTTGCCGGACTCCTCGCCGTACTCCTCGCCATTCCTACCACCAGGCCCAGTTATCAGTAATCGCAACGCGCCACAGAACTCACTTCAACTACTTCAATCTCAACCGCGATACAAGGAAGGGAAGGGGAGGGAGGTTGCGTACTCATAGAAACAGAACGAAGTAAACGTCGCCCCCAGAATCGAGGTGCCGTTCTCTGGGCTCGACGCGCAGGGGAACTTGTAGTAGGGATAGGACACCCGGACCTGGCAGGGGTTCAGGTTCTCGCTTTGGTAGTCTTTCCTGCCTCCGTCGTTGCCGCGGGCTTCCACTGGGTTGGCGGTCACGGCGGCGTTTAGGGCCAGCGGAAGAAGAAAGACGGCGTAGATGGGGGATTTCATGATGTACAATATAATAAGGTGGACTGGTGGGGATGTTTGTGTCGTGTGCTGAGATGACTGGGTGAATGTACTGTGTGTGTTGGACCTGTGCTGGTGTCTGCTTCGATACCACTGTTCTGGCGTGGATTGGGAGGGCTTTTATAGATCTCTGGTGCATACTGTATCGCAGCTACGAATAGTCTAGTTAGTAGCTGCTGCTTGAGGGTCTATAACTGGGGTCTAGACTTGATGCCCCAATGCGAGCATCATAATCATCATCATCATTATCACCATCACCAGTCTACACAGCCCCCTTTCCCGCCCAGGGCTGTCCCTACCCCCAAGCCATGGGACCTGTCTTTCTGTGAGGTTATGTGGGCAGATCTACCGTTCAGAGTGATGCATGCTCGGTCTTGGCGATGGGGCGGGATGGCAAAGCGATAAGGTTATGTTAGGTTGTGACATGCTGCAGATCCCCGACCGAGCAAGACCGCATCCCGGCGATCTGGCCACCAGGGAGGGATCCTTGGCATCCATACGCGCAGGTCAAGGGGAGGAGAGGGATTTTAGTTTGGAGCTCGTATCACAGATGAGATTTGCTCCGATTCCTTGGCGATGCGGAAGTGACGTCGATCCGGGAGTTCATGCTTTCGCTCTTATGGGGTTATGCCGGTCGCCGCCACCAGCTAGCTATTTCGAGCCCTAAGTTCTTTCTTTTCTTTCGACCCCTCCCCCGGATGGTGTATTATGGTATTATGGTTCTTGTTAAGGTGAGTTATGTGTTTTGACGTAATCTCCAACGGTCTATATGTCGAATAAAG
Organism: Aspergillus uvarum CBS 121591; assembly: GCF_003184745.1. Lineage (NCBI taxonomy): Eukaryota > Fungi > Ascomycota > Eurotiomycetes > Eurotiales > Aspergillaceae > Aspergillus > Aspergillus uvarum. The sequence continues at coordinate 47,837 of NW_020291311.1, forward strand.
TGAGTCAAGTCTTTTCTGGCTAACACATCAAACCCGCTTCCCCAGCTTCGCGCTGGTCTTCACTCGAATCCCCACCGACAGCACCGTCGCCGCCAGCGCCATGAACCCTGCATACAGAATCGCCGGCCGATAAGCCTTCGTGCCTGCCCCTTCACCCCCCGACGCGTCGAGAATGTAACCTGCAATCGGCGAGCCCTACCCACTGTCAGTATTGCCTCCCTCACAAACAAGCAAACCCACCCATTCTGCCAAGAAAAGAAAAGGCAAGACTCACAAGAAGATACCCCCCCGCCCACCCCGTAACAATCATCCCCATCGCGACGCCCACCCTAGCCGACCCAAACACATTCCCCACCACCGTAGGGATCGTCGAGAAGAACCCCCCATTCGACATCCCATTGATCACCACAAAGACAATGAGCGGGCCGATGGACGTCGACACGGGCCAGATGATCAGCATGCTCAAGGCGGAGAGCAGCAGCGAGCCGAACAACGTGTTCAACGGGCCGATGGTGTCGCTCGCGAAGCCGCAGGTGAGCCGGCCCAGCGCGGAGGAGAAGTTGAAGGCGGCGACGACGCCGGCGCCGGCCGTGGAGCCCATGCCCAGCGCGTTGACGTAGAGCGGCAGGAAGAAGGGGGGTACCAGGAGAGGGAAGGTGGCGATGGCGCCGACGGCGAAGAGGAGGCAGAAGCGGACGTCGCGGAAGAGGCGCCTATTTCTGGTCAGGTCGGGGGTTCGAGGGAAGTTGGTTAGGGTTCTGGGAAAGGAGCGGCACGCACCACTCCACAAACGCAGCGCGCGGGATCGGGATGCGCTGCTGCACCAGCCACGCGGCCGGCAGCCCCGTGGCCAGGGTCAGGAGCCCGATCACCCGGAAGGTCCAGGCGGTGCCGACGCTATTTAGGAGTGCGTTGATGAGGAAGCTGAGCGCGGTGCCGCCGAGGCCACCGGCCGCGTAGACGACGCCGTTGGCGGTGCCGCGCTTGGCCCTAAAGTACTGCGCGGGGATGGTAGAGACGACCATGAAACACATACTGCATAGAGGTATCAGCCCTATCGCCACATTTCTGGTTAAAAGATGAAGACGAACCTAATGCCCACCCCAAACACCACCCCCTGCGTAACAAACAACCCGGCGACACTGCGGTACGAGAACCCACTCAGAATCGACCCCAGCCCCAGACAGAACACCCCCAGCATCGCGCTGCTCTGCGTCCCCAGCTTCCGGATCAGCTGCGCGTTGGCGATCCCCAAAAACGAGATGCACGCGGTCGCCAGCGACCCCACGAACGCCAGCGTTGATGCTGCCGCCAGCCCCTCCTGCACCAGCGCCGCCTGCAGCACCCCCCAGCAGTACGAGGTCCCGATCACCCACCAGGTCAGCACGGCGCACGCCCCGATCACGACCCACCCGCGTCCGCCGTCGGGCACCTCGGCGTCGGCCTGCGCGGACGCTTGCATGATCGCGTCGTCGAAGGCGGCGGAGGTGGGTGCTGCGAGGGGGTGTTTGGGGGCGCGCGACTCCAGTTCGATGGCGGGGGCGGTTTGCCATTGTACTGCGGTGGAGGTCGAGGTTGAGGCCATTTTGCTGGGAGTGATAGAGGTGGAGGTGGAGGTGAGGGTTGTGGTGGCTGTCTTGCCGTAGGTTGGCTGAGGTACTGTAGGCCACCCGAGGAAGTTGTTTGTGTATGTGACAGCACTTCGGTGATAGAAAGAGGCGCAGAGGTTAAAAGAATCTATGAAAAGACTCGAGATGATTCACATCTGGTCGGTTACCCTCGGTGGCCCACCCCGAAACATGGGTCTGGGGTGCAAAATTGAAAAGTGGAGCATGTCATGACAAGGGCGTGGACGAGACGTCAGAGGGTACAGTGCAGTACAGGACACTATGAAAACACCCGAATCTACAAAGTGAGGAATATTCGGGACTTATCCACTGATTAGTCAATTGAGCACATGGAAGAAGTGAAGTAGGAAGATCTAGAATCTTGCCTTGCTTTCTTCTAGCAAGGTTGCAGAAGGTTTTCAGTATATATTCATACGGTGTGCATACTTACTAATCAATGCTGTGGATGCACATCTGCCTGCTCTATACTTTGTTCATATGCTGGGCATACACCCTCATTTAAGTAGATGCTTACACTGCAGAGGAGAGATGTGGGAGGATAACACTATTTGGAACAGAGTGCATCCAGAGTGAACTTATCTCAGTATCCCACCCCCTCAACGCTAGGTGACACCACCCTCGCATTGGCCGTCTCGCCGACGATCAGCTCAACCCCTCTTCACCCCGCACGCCATTCACCCTCGTACAAGCACTGCACTGCACTGCACCTACACCTCCTCCCCTCCATCCCTCAACCTTACACTCACACTCATTCACACTCACACTCACACTCACACTCACACTCACACTCACACTCACACTCACACTCACACTCACACTCACACTCACACTCACAATCACAACGACGACACACCATGACCACCATAACCTGGCAACAAAAAGTCCAAGCCAAGCAGGCCGAAGCCCTGGCCAAGATCCCCGCCGAATGGCGCCTCCCTGCCTCTCTTTTAGCGACAGCCACCCCCATCTCCCCCGAGAATGTCCTCTCCATCCCGCGTGACAGCGGGCTTCTGACCCCGCGCGAGCTGGCCATCACCGAGACGGCGGACGCGACGACCCTGCTCGCCCAGCTGGCCGACGGCACCTACACAGCCGTTGAAGTGACCACAGCCTTCAGCAAGCGCGCGGCCATCGCCCAACAACTAACCAACTGCCTCACAGAGACGATGTTCGAGCAAGCCCAGACCCGCGCACAGGAGCTCGACCGACACCTCGCAAGGACAGGCCAGCCCGTCGGCCCCCTGCACGGGCTACCCGTCAGCATCAAGGACATGTTCCACGTAGCCGGGACAGCCTCGACGCTGGGCTACGTGCACTTCCTGGACCGACCACTCCCCACCACCAACACGCCGCTCGTGGACGTGCTGCTCGCCGCCGGCGCCGTGATCTACGTCAAGACCAACGTCCCCCAAACGCTGATGACCGCCGACTCGCACAACAACGTCTTCGGCCGCGTGCTCAACCCGCACCGCCGCACGCTGACTGCCGGCGGCAGCTCGGGCGGTGAGGGCGCCCTCGTCGCCCTGCGCGGCTCGCTGCTCGGTGTCGCCACCGACATCGCCGGCTCCATCCGCATCCCCGCCCACTGCTGCGGGCTCGTCGGCTTCAAGCCCTCCATGGGCCGCGTGCCCCACGCCGGCGTCATGAGTCCCGCCGTCGCCGGGTATTTGTCGGGGATATCCGCGGTGATTGGGCCTGTCTGCCACTCTGTCCGCGATGCGAATCTGTTCATGAAGACTGTCTGCGATGTGCCGCCTTTTGATTTTGATGATAATGCGTTGGGAATTCCCTGGGCTGTAGCCGAGCAAGGGAATGGCGAGAAGCTGCGGATCGGGCTGTTCACGGCGCACCCCGGTTTGCCGCTGCACCCTAACATCGCGCGGAACCTGCATCGGGCGGCGGAGAAGCTCGCGGCTGCGGGCCACGAGATTGTGGATGTTACTACGCAATTTCCGGACATGGAGGAGGGGAATGAGATCGCGTTCGGGCTGTTCGGGCTTGACGCCAACCGGACAGCGGAATCGCATCTGCATGCAGCGGGCGAGCCGCCCGTTCCGTCCGTGGGGATCGTCAATGGATCCAGCAAGACGAACCCAAACCCGACCCTGCGCGATCTGTTCAGGTTGACCGCCCGAAAGGCCGAGATCACCGCGCAGGCGCGCCGCGTGTTTGTGGACAAGAAGCTGGATGTGATCCTGGCGCCGGCGTACCAGAGCTGCGCCCTGCCGCATGATACGTATAGTCATGTGTGGTATACGGTGTTTTGGAATTTGGTGGATGTATGTTCTACTCTAACACCCTGGGTTTGGGGCATTGGGTGCTGATGGCGTACAGAGTCCGAGCTGCGTGCTGCCGTTCGGCAGGTCAGATGCTGCTGCGGATCGGGAATGGTTCAGACAGGATGCAGTGTATCGACCCCCTTGTAAGTGTTCCATCAACCACTGTGAAACTCCAACTGATGGGGTGCAGATCGACCGGAGGAAGTGGAAGGCGCGCCTTGTCATGTGCAGTTGGTCGGACGGCGGCTGAGGGAAGAGGTGCTGGCACGACAGGCGGAGTTGGTGGAGGCGGTTCTAAGGCATGACTAGGCCGTAGGCTTGTCAAGGCGTAATGGTGTGGATGGTTGTAGGCGCCTGCGCTTCGTGATTTGGTAGATTATCGATCAAATAGCCTCATTCTCTTCGCCACAAGCAGAAACAACACGATCAATCCCAAGATGACCCCGAGAATCCCATACCACCATGCCAGGCCTCCCGGCGACTTGCCCGGAACCATGACGTTCATCCCAAAAAGCCCTGTAATGAACTGCATCGGCACGATCGTCGCCGCCACGACAGTCAACCGACTCAGCGCCGTGGCAATTTCATTGCGCATGCGCCCAGAGTCAAAGTGCAGTTGCGATAGATACTTCGACTGCGACCGCGAGAGCATCTGCTCCGCCTGCTCCAGATTGGCCATCATGGTCAACACGTGGTCGCGGATGTCACTAAGGTACAGTGCCACCTGGGTCGACGTGGCCGCCAGCGCGTCGCAGTGGCGGGCGAAGCACCGGATCACGTCCGTCTTGTCATGCAGCAGCTGCCGGATCTGAATCACCTCCTTGCGCCACTTGTAGATCTGCTGTAAGGCCAGTCCAATCTCGTCCGGGCGGGTCACGGCAATGTGATCTTCCATCAGGTCGACACCGGTCTCCACGCGAGCAATGAACGGGGCGAAGCCGTCGACGATCGCGTCACTGAGAGACTAGAGTTAGCGTGGAGGAAGGAAAGATGGATTGGAAGTCGTACATGATAGCGTAGCAGATCCAATCACTAGTCAACGCCAGATGGCTCCGGTGCTCTTTGATACGATTCCGGACGTGGTCAGCGTGCAAGCTGGTCCCGAAATTGAAACTGAGGACCCCCTCCGGGAAGACGACAGCGTAGAGGTTGTGGGAGATGATGCACACGCCCTCGTCGGTCTTGCGAGAACTGGGCGGTCGCAATGAGAGGAAGTAGTAGGATTCGAAGAGCTCGATCTTTTCGCGCGTCTCTCGCAGCGTGATGTCCTCGACGGTCAGCGGGTGGAGACCGAAGCTCCGCGCGAGGGTCTCAATGTCCTCATCGGAGGCCGCGGTCACGTCCAGCCACCAGAGACCATTATGGACGCCCGTCTCGAGCAGAGCTACCACGGGGTGGTAGATGCCACAGAGATCATCCAAGCTGGGGGCATGGACAAAGAAGTCCAGCTTGGTGGTGAAAAAGCTCAGGGAAGATAATTCTTTCGCGGCCGGGGCGGCCGAGTCGTCCGCCGGGCGGAAATCCGGGGTCGACGCGGCCATGATCGGCCTCGTCAGCCTTTTTAGTCGGGGGTGAAAGATGAAGTGGTGAGAGACATCAACTGAGTATCTTCGAATGAATCAACCAGGAGCATTCTGGTTGGAATGCCATCCCTTGAAGTGAGAGGGAGAGGGAAAGGGAGAGGGAGAGTGGCAGTGTCGATGCCAAGAGGAGACTCGCAACAGGGAAGCCAAGACTTTTCCGTGGTACCAAAAGCAATAAATTAATGCAACAGTGCAAACACCGGCCGGACGCCTGAGGCATCGCGCCCGACCCGGCCCCGGTCTGGCGGCGCCGGTTGGGCGGGGACGGGGACTGCTCTCGGCACTTCCAGCTTGTGCTTTCTTCGCCTCGGATTGTCTGCTTTCTTGATACCATCACTTCAAAAGCATTCACCCACACGGGATGCTTCCAGGCTCAGGGTCTAGGATACCTAGATATTCTCACTGACTTTATGATACCATTCACAATCATCCGGATCAAGGTCTACCCCTCTAGAGCAGCTTCATCAAGATCCAAGGTCAACAAGGTCAAGTATACTCCTCCCGGATAAGGACTCATCCCCAGATCTCGTTTAGCCACCAGGTCCAGACACAACTCGTCGCTGCCTCTGTCTATCCCAATCTCTATCCGATCATCCAGAGACACAAAGTTCTGTGAGTCAGACATGTCATGGAACGACCCACTCCAGGGTCCACCGTTTACCCCGGACCCAACTGCTGTGACGGGGTATAACTAGCTGCTCCCCAGCTGCTCTTCCACCGAACAACCACCTCCAAGCACCTTCCAACATGCCATTCAATATCATCATCGTCGGGGCCGGCCTGATCGGCCCCCGCCACGCCCAAACCGTCCAGGCCAACCCCAATACCAACCTCCTTGCCCTGGTGGACCCCTCCCCCAACGCCGTCCAAACGGCCGAGACCCTGCAGACAGCCTACTTCCCCTCCGTGGCCGCCCTCCTCGCCAGCCCCTCCACCCCGCGCCCCGACGCAGCCATCGTCTGCACCCCCAACCACACGCACATCCCCATTGCCACCGACCTCCTGGCGCAGGGCATCCACGTCCTGCTGGAGAAGCCCATCAGCGACGACCCAGCCACGGCCCGCGCCCTCCTCTCCACCCTCACCCCGTCATCCCCGAAACTGCTCATCGGCCACCACCGCCGCTTCAACCCCTACATCACCGCCACGAAGCAGCTCCTCTCCCGCAACGCGCTGGGCCCGCTCATCGCGCTCAACGGCCTCTGGACCCTGTACAAACCCGACAGCTACTTCGCCCCACCGGGCGACTGGCGCCGCAGCACCACCACAGGCGGCGGGGTGCTCTCCATCAACCTGATCCACGACATCGATCTGCTGCACTACCTCTTCGGCCCGATCACGCGGGTCTTCGCCGAGCAAACCCCCTCCACTCGGCCATCCCCGCCGCACGACGCCGAAGAAGGCGCCGCGATCACCCTGCGGTTCGCCTCCGGCGTGGTCGGCACCTTCCTGGTGTGCGACGCCACGCCAGCGCCATGGAGCTTCGAGGCCGGCACCGGCGAGAATCCGCTCATCCCGCAGGTGCAGGGGCAAGGCGGCGAAGGGTTCTACCGGATCTTCGGGCAAAAGGGGTCGCTGAGCGTCCCGGACATGCGGCTGTGGAGCTACGAGGGCCGCGCGCAGCGCAGTTGGAACGAGGAGCTGGCCGTGGAGCGGGCGGCGGTGGACACGACGCAGACGCCGTTCGCGCTGCAGCTGGCACACTTTGTGGAGGTGCTGGAGGGGAAAGTTGAGCCTGTGTGCACGGGGGAGGAGGCATTGCGGGCGCTGGTGGTGGTGGAGGCGATCGGCCGGGCGCTGCAGACGGGGCAGGTGGTGGACGTGGAGAATTAGCCTCGGTCTGGATAGTTAGTGACTGTAGTATAGTCAGTATCATAATGCCATTGTTTGGTTAACCACCTTAACCACCTTAACTCCATTCACGGGCCTGTGTCCCTCCCTGTTCTGCAGGAAACAGAATCACCCGTCATCAGTAGGACTAGTAAGTGGGAAGGATCGTGGCTCAGCAACTGCGCCATCACCTCTAATAATGCCTCCCCCCGGTTTATCTTCACCTCCATCAATGGACCACAAATCTCCAAGAAAGTATGCACCGGACCGATCCGCCATGCAAACCAACATCCACCCACGCATACAATCGCGCCATCCAACCACTCCCCAAACCCCATCAGTGATTGGCCGAGATCCTATCCCCCCCGAGCGCCACACCACGAGGCTGTGGCTGCGATACGAACTGTGGCTCGGGCAGGTCAGGTCAGGCACACCCGCAGGGACTATCTACGGTACACGGCAGGCCAAAATCGCTACCTATTAATCCCTTCTTCCAAATTCTTTTCGATTCAGGTTCTATACGGGGCTGACTAGCTTCGGTGATGATGGTATACAGGGACGAGCCAGGGACCAAGCCATCCCCACCAACCAACCATCGGGATCGGGTCTGTTGGTGGCTGCAGGCTGCCGCGGTTGCAGTGCAGGAGCAGCTTCTTCGATCGGGTTCGCTCTGATGACTCCAAGAGATCATGAAGACAAGAGGCTCTTCTCAAGTACTGTATTGTACCGTTACGTGGTGCAGCTGATTTCTTCGATGTGTATCCTGGTCAATCTCTCACCGCCAAGATATCAAATAAAACGAAAAAGAAAAAGACAAGAAAGAAAAAAGAAAAGGCCGGTGATGTCATGTCATCTGGTTAGTGCAATGCCCAGGTGACTCGGGCTGGATGATAGGAGGGAGGAAGAGAGAGCCCGGGTGACCTTGCTCCATCATCGCCTACCTACTGGTAGTAACTACTCGCTACCGCTTTCGTAAGGCTGGTACTTACACCACCATACTGGACACTCACCGACAATCCAAAAGATACGAGCAGATATGAATGACTCCTGTCTAGCTTGGAATAGGCATGGTCTGGTGCCTACTATAGCTATGCCTACACCTACCTACTCTGACCCATACACCACCTGCTCAGCCACACGAAGGCTGGTGTGAAAGGAAAAGAGCCCAGGGCACGAAGCACGAATCCGGTGATCTCCCGTCCAGTAGATATAATGCCTTTGACTCTTCCCCTTGGTTCTACACTAACCCTCGCTCTTTATCTCTTTTGTCTTTTTTCCCCTTGTATCCACCTGCACCCAACCGATGCCTCGTATGTTCTGCGCCTTTCTCCATCAGGCGTGGTGAACTCATGACTCCTACCACATGTCGCCCGGCACCGAACAACAAGAGTCGCTTGCTTTCACGCCCCCCCTCGTTGTCCTTGCTGCGACAACAACGCCGCGGTCTACACAAAGAGATCGGATGCCACGCCTATTGTTCCCGCTGCTCTACGATGCCGGTGCGCGTTCCTTGTCTTTGAGGGCAGGTTTCATTCGCGAGTCTCCCCCCGCCAAGTATATCTGGCCGCCTTACGGCCCTGCTGTCAGAGAATTTCGACGTCATTTTTGGACCACCTACCTGTCATAGAGTATTTCCCACCTAGTACACGGCAGGTCTGAGAGACGCTCTGTGCTAATCATGTGTCATATCAGAGAAAGTATCGAGGTCCTTCCGGGGGGGATTAGGCGCATCGAGTGGAAGGTGAAGCGCTGCCCCCGAAGCTGGATCAGACTGTGCCGCGAAACAACGCAGACCAGTATCGAGCGAGACTGCCGCGAGGTGCCCGTAAACACGAACATGCGAGACCTAGATGACCTGCACGGTATGCCTAGGCCACTCACCCGCAGACGTAGTGGGAGCTTCAAATTTCGGTTTCCCTTTCTCAGACGGCAGCCAGACTCGTCGGACGATGAACTGAGACGGACGCTGCCACCCCGGCGGCCGCGCGACCGACCCTGGCAGCGCACGCCCGTCATGGTCGACCCTCCCCGTCACCCTGGGCCCCGGCTGGTGTCGCCCATGCGACCCATGGCTTCGCACAGATCGACGCCCTCGCGATCACCCCCCGCGATTCAATTTGCCGCTCCACGTCAAAGCGGACGACCTTTGCGCGAGGAACACCTGCCTCGAGGGCGGCCTCGACCCGCCACACCATCACCAGTGGGACTTCCCTCACTCCCTCCCAAACGGAGACGGCTGACACAAGTTCTCAAGCAGATCTTCGTCACCCAACCAAGACAACCCACATCCCCAATCGCGATGGATCCTCAAGTGGTATGTCGCCCGAGCCCGGAGCATGAGCATCGTCTGACACGTGCAATCAAACAGGTATTCCGGCCTCGTTCCCGCTCCCAACCCGCCCGACCAACAGTAGAGGTGGAGGCTCGCCAGCCCCGGTCTGAGGCCGCGAGGGTGATCTCACCCCGGGCTGTTCCACCCATCCCCCCGCGACGGAGCCGGCCCCCGCGCCCGCGCTCCCCCGTGACGGAGCGGGAGCCCATCCGCAAGACGCGCTCCACGCCGGGGATGCCGCACCTCCGGACTGTGTCGCCGCAACAGAGCAGTCGGAGCATGACCCCGACGCGCCATGTGCACTTCGCCGAGAACCTGGAGCAGATCCCGCCCAGCTCGAGCGAGAACAGCCTAGTGGAGGACACGACGACCGGCGACTCCAGCGACGACAGCCCCACGCGTCGCATCCCGACGCGCCCCCCACCCAGCAGAATCCCCATCCGCCCGATGAACCGCCGCAGTCGGTCCTTGGACACCCATTCCATCCGTGGCCGCATGTTCCCGTTCCCCCGAGAGCCAGCCCGTCCCCGCACGGCATCGCCATATCCCACGCGACTTGACTCACGGGCTCGACCCGCGCCAACGACGCCCCGGTCGCACACGCTGCAGCAGGCACGACCTCGCATTATTCAAGAGGGGACGCGGGATTTGCGGGAGCGAGGATCGCGGTTGTTGGAGACTTCATTTGCGCGTCGTAACGACGCGGCTGTGAGGAGTCCAGGCATGGGGCATCGACGGGCCCGACCGCGCACGCGGGTCTCGATGAATGATTATTGGGCGATGTTCCCGGGCGATGAGCGGATTGCGGACGAGGACGATCGGAGTGGAGGGTCGAGGTTAGGGCGATGGCGGTAGTTGGGTTGTGCAGGTGTTATGTTGGGTGTGTGTCTTTCATTCAGTCTTCTGTGTTATGTTCTCCTATGTTTGATGGTTGGAATTTCGGAGGAAGGGCGACGGCGACGGCGACGGCGACCGGGACGACCCCGCATGTGACCCCGCACGTGATGGGGTTACCTCGGCAGCGGCTCAGCGGCTACAGGCGGGCGGAGGCGGACTTCGTTCCTTTAACTTGTTGGATATACCTGCGATACCCTCCTTACTTGACTTACTTGCACTTACACTTCCACTTACACTCACTCTAATACCTCTCCTACATCAATCAGAATACTACTATCTCAAAACATCTTCCCTTCCTCGCCTGTAAAGTGAACTGCCCACCCCTCCCATCATGCAGCGCACCACTCGAGTGTTGCGGGCTCTCCCCGCACGCCCTCCGTTCCAGCGCGCCTTCCACACCACCCGGCCATCTCAGATTGAAGAAGCCTACATCCTGAGTGCAGCTCGCACGCCAACTACTAAGGTGGGCTCTAATCCTCATCTTCCGAATCATATTGCCCATACGACCCAAGTCGCAGCACCATGCCGATCATGGGGGAGACCCCCATACCCCCCTCTTTATCATCATCACCCCACCCCAGACACATGGGGGAAGGACCCCCCAGACCCCCCCTTTTCTTCCAACGAATGCCTTCTTCTTACCACCACCACTAACCACACCAACCGCAACAGTTCAATGGCCCCTTCGCCACCCTCTCAGCCCCACACCTCGGCGCAACCGCCATCCGCGCCGCAGTCACCAAATCCAAGGTCCCAGTCTCCGAAATCACAGACCTCTACATGGGCAACGTCCTCTCCGCGAACATCGGGCAATCCCCCGCCCGGCAGGCAGCCATCTTCGCCGACCTCCCGCCCTCCCTCGACTGCACAACCATCAACAAAGTCTGCGCCTCGGGCCTAAAAGCCGTCGCACTGGCCGCCCAGAACATCCAACTGGGACTCTCCCGCGCGCAGATCGCCGGTGGGATGGAGAACATGTCGCGGGTGCCCTACTACCTGCCGCGGAGCGGGCAGCTGCCCCCCTTCGGAAACATCACCCTCGAAGACGGTTTAATTAAAGACGGGCTGTGGGACGTGTACAACCAGATCCACATGGGGATCTGCGCGGAGACGACGGCCAAGAAGCACGGGGTCAGTCGGGAGGCGCAGGACGACTATGCAATCCGCAGCTATGAGCGCGCGCAGGCTGCGTGGCAGTCTGGGAGGTTCGCGGCGGAGGTGGTTCCTGTTACGGTCCGGGATAAAAAGGGCAAGGAGACGGTCGTGGATACGGACGAGGGGTTCGAGAGTCTCCGCGCCGACAAGCTGCGCGCGCTGAAGCCTGCCTTCCTCCGCGATGGGTCGGGGACCGTTACCGCCGGAAACGCGAGTACCATGAACGACGGCGCGTCGGCGCTGGTACTGGGGAGTCGGGACTTGGCGAGGGAGTTTGCAGGTGATGGGAGCAACCCTGTGTTGGCGAGGGTGGTTGCTGCGGCGGATGCGGCGGTCGATCCCGTGGACTTTCCGGTCGCGCCGGCGAAGGCCGTGCCCATCGCGTTACAGCGGGCCGGGATTAGCAAGGAGCAGGTGGCGGTGTGGGAGTTTAATGAGGCATTTGCGGCGGTGATCAAGGCGAATGAGAAGGTACGTTTACGTTTACGTTTACGTTGCGCTATCTGGCGCGGAAGAGGGAATCGTGCTAACGGAATTAGATCCTTGGGCTGGAGAACGCGAGAGTCAATCCCCTCGGCGGCGCGATCTCGCTGGGCCATGCGCTCGGCAGCTCTGGCTCGCGCATCCTCGTGACCCTGCTGCACCAGTTGCAGCCGGGCGAGTATGGCGTCGCAGCTATCTGTAATGGAGGCGGCGCGGCGACGGCGATGGTGGTGCAGCGCGTCGAGAGGGTGGATTAGTTCTGTCGATCTAGGTACAGATTGCAATACATCGTCCGGATCGGACTCTTTGAAATGTGATTCCTGGAAGGAAGAGCAGCTGATGTTGGCGTAGACATGGGCGTTGGGCGCTACGAGGGTCAGCTACGCTTCGTTTATACTCTGTTAGGGGGTGATCTATGAAGCCTGGGTCTATTTGTAGCTTTGCGTGGGAAACGTAGGGGATGGATGTAGTTTGTTGCACTGAGTAACGGGGTTATAGAAAGTAAGGAAAGGGGATGTAGATGTGGAGCTCTGCTTAAAGATTGGTTCTCACGCACAGGTAGCTATGTTGCATTTTATCTTGTATGCGCAGTATTTATCTCTTAGATTGAAACATGCCTACGAAGATGACCAACCGGCGTATTGTCCAGCCCTGCTCTAAGCCCTAGACGTGGATGGACAGCCACTCGAGGAACTGGTTCGAATAAGCCCACAAGTGACCAAATAGACACCCCCAGAATTCTGTATCAGCCGAAAGACCACCACCCCACCACAACACCACCTCCCATACCAACCAACTCACACCTTGGCCGCAACATCCGCGCGCTCCTCATGCGTCGCCGTCCCAAAATGCTCCTCCGCATGCTCCTGCTTCTCACTGACCACGAGATCCCGCTGCTCAGCATCGCGGTTCCCATACCGCCCGATCTTGTACCACGGCAGCTCGAACAAGCGATCCATACTCTCCAGACTCCGTCCTGCGGTCTCAGGGACACTGAACCACACCCACACGCCGCCCAGCACGGTCACCGCAGTGAAGAACCAGAAGGTCCCCTTGGGGGTGATGCCGCCGTCGCTGGTGCCCAGCAGCATGTTGGGCACGGCGCGCGAGTTGCCGTACTGATTCACAAAGTGCAGGGTCATCGCCGCGGAGGTGGCCAGGGCGCGGATGCGCAGTGGGAACAGCTCGGCCGTCAGGAGGTACTGCATCGAGTTCCAGCCCAGGGCCCAACCGACGCCCGAGATGTAGATCATCGCGATCGCGCCGCGGCTGATTCCCTTCTTCGAGTCGGGGAGCACGAAGGCGTCGTCGATGCCCATTTTCGGGACGTCCGTCAGGAAGGCCGCGATGTAGACCATCGCGATGCCCTGGAGGGTGATCCCTAGCAGGAGGGCGCGTTTGCGACCGATCACGTCGACGAGGAAGAGCGCGCAGATGATGGCGGCGACCAGTTTGACGATGCCGAAGACGGCGGTCACGAGGAGGGATTCGTTGGATCCGGTGATGCCGAGGAGTTTGAAGAGATCCGGCGCGTACAGCGTGATCGAGCCGGCGCCGGACCACTGCGACAGAAGCTGCGCCATGGCGGCCAGGTAGAGGCGGTATAGGTTGCTCGGGATGAGGAAGGCCTCTTTGAGGACGCCAAGCCAGCCGGCGCCCATGGTGGCTTCCAGCTCGGCCTGGTGGGCTTGCTGAATGGCGGTGATCTCTCGCACGACATACTCGTGGTCTTGTGGGAGGTTGCGGATGCGCGCGAGGTTACGCAGGGCTTGTTCGGGTTTTCCTTTCTTGATCAGGAATCGGGGGGATTCGTATTGAAGGAACGAGAGGATGATGATCAGACCGGCGAAGATGATGTGTAAACTGGTGGGGATTTCCTGTGGCCAGTTAGATTCATCTCAGGTATAGAGAGTGGGTGAGGCATACCCATCGCTTGTGGGTGTTGTCTCCGAGGTTCACTTGGCAGCCGTAGTTTGTGAAGTAGGCGAGTACAATGCCGAGATAGACGAATCCGGTAAAGACACAGGTACACAAGCCTCGGATAGACGCAGGCGCCTCCAACAGGTTAGTCGGATTCACAATCCATGTTCTGGGCCTCACTCACAATCTCAGCCAGGTAAACGGGTCCAACCACAACCGTTTGTCCTACTCCCAACCCGGCCACAAAGCGACAGGCATAGATCGCACCCAGGTTACCGTTGGCTCCCATAAAGATGGCAATACCGATGATCCATAAGACACACAGTTGACGAGTAGCCCAGATTCGTCCAATGCGGTCACAAACGAGGAAAGCACTGCACACCATCCTGTATGAGCGACGGCCTAATTGGTTGGGGGCAGGAAGACTTACAAAAGAGCACCACCGACCGACCCGATCTGCACCATAGCGGACACATTCGCCTTGATGTTGGTCTGTTCGACCGCGCTATAGGAGCTGTAATGGATGGTGCGTTTGAAGTCTGCGGAGTTGAAAGCGCCCGAGATCAACCCCTCGTCCACTCCGCGAGCTGCGCCCATCAGGCCAAAGGAGAGAACGGCGAACCATAGCTTCCAATTGAAGATCTCCTTCGGGTCGCCGAGGTTCCTCAGACGGAAGATATTGACCGGTTTCTTCGAGCCAGCCATAGTAAGGCAAAGAGACACAATCAAATAGAGTACTGCTTGAGTAGAAAGATATGATGGGAATGCATCTGGAGTGCGTCACGTTGCAGTTTATAAAGGGTCAAAAAGCAATGCCCCCCGAGCGAGCGATGAGCCTGTACCACACCAACCACGGTAGTGTGGGGTGCATCGGAATGAGCGAGAAGTTTGTGAATGAGAGGCACCAATCATCTTGATCGTCTGACCAACCTGCGTCGGTGAATGCATGGGCTAGAGGAGGGAACGCAGGTTGCCGAGCGAGTAATCCGGCATGTCCCCTGTCGACCGTACGGGTTTTCACGAGGAGCTTATCGATGAGAATTCACTGGAACGCCCTGTTTGACTGGCGGACAAGGGGTCCCCCACGTTCTAGCAAAGGGACCGTGGAGCCGCTGCGAGGTCTTTTTCCCTGGATGGAGAGGGCTGCATCCCTCGACAGGCGGGGAAATGACATGCTCTGGCTTGGCCGAGGGAGGTTCGGTCAACTTCCGCGCACGAATTCCGAGCAAATGAGGGTGTATGGGACGGCACAAACCCACAAACCCGGGGAAGACCCGCCTTGACCGGGGAAATTATGGGGAAAGCGTGGGACTGGGGGCGGGTCACGCGAGATGGATCGCGTAAATGCGGACAGCTCACTAAAGGCTGACCTAGTCTTGATGTCCCCTCGTGGTACGGAGTAGCGATCAGCAATGCATTGCTCTATTTAGGGTTAGTTGAGTGGTCCCTAATCAAAGAAGTCTGCGGGTGAAATCTGACCGATAGAACAAAGATGTTTCCACCGCCGGAGTCAGTGGGTGGTGGGCGCCTTGACTAAGTTTGAAGAACAGTGTCACTATTTGTAAGATGGACAACATCATTACCTTCGAGCGAGTTCACTGGCATCAGATGAGGATCCAAACCAAACAAACAGCCAGGCAAACAAACCAGACAAACATGTGCCATCACTGGTGCATCATCCTCCCATTACATCATCTGCATCCTCAATCCGGCATTTCTGCACCAGCCATGACTCGCATTCCAAGTCCCCACCATCCCTATCATCATCATCGCCATGGACCTTGAATATATAAGAGAACGACCCGGCCGAAGGGTCCAGGTGGAGCGATCTTCAGGGTTTCTGGATTATCCTGATCGATCGCCCGACCTGCGCAATGGCCGCTACTCTCATCCAAGACTCGGTCTTTGGCCATGCCATTCGCCTTCTCACCAGAAATCGCTGCTTTCGATACGCTGAAGAGCGAGACCCGGAACTATGGAAGCGATACATCAGCCTCGAGAAATCAGGCCAGATGGCTCACGAAGGTCGAGTCGACTCAGCCATCAATGTCCCCGACGAAGAGCACCACTCTCCCCGTGAACACCTGTCTCGAATCCCCTCGACGGCATGGGAACACAGAGGTCACAATTTCCAAGGCTTGACGGGCGTACGAATCAACCCGGAGAATGGCAAAGACGTCAATGTCATCGACTGGTGGGACGAGAATGATCAAGAGGTATGTGCGCGTCCGTTCACATGCCCACACATGTTGCACACATCCCAACCTAATTCTTGTCCAGAATCCTCAGAACTGGCCCTTGTGGAAGAAAGTCTTTGTTACGTTCGAGATCTGCCTCCTAACCTTCAGCGTTTACATCGGGAGCTCTATCTTTACTCCGGGAATTGTGACGGTCACCGAAGAGTTCCAGATCAGCCAAGTCGCTGCCACGTTGGGGCTGACGCTTTTCGTTGCGGGATACGGACTGGGTCCGTTGATCTGGTCGCCGATGAGCGAGGTGCCCCAGATCGGACGCAACCCGGTCTATATCGCCACCCTCATTATCTTCGTGTGCCTCCAGGTGCCCACCGCGCTCGCCAAAAACCTGGGGACATTGCTGGCGTTTCGGTTTCTGACGGGCTTCTTTGGTTCTCCCGCCCTAGCCACCGTAAGTTCCCCTCCCTCCCAAAGAATCGAGAAATCGTCGACAAACATTAACTTCCATCAGGGCGGCGCAACCATCTCCGACATGTTCCGCCCCGCGAAACGCGCCTACGCGATCGGCATCTGGGGCATCAGCGCGGTGTGCGGCCCCGTCATCGGACCCTTAGTTGGAGGATTCGCCGCGCAAGCCAAAGGCTGGACCTGGACCATTTGGGAACTCATGTGGCTATCAGGCTTTTCGCTGGTGATGCTCATCTTCCTTCTGCCCGAGACCTCGTCGGCCAACATCCTTTACCGCCGAGCGCGTCGCCTCCGCAAACTCACGGGCCGCGAGAACCTGAAATGCGAGCCCGAGATCGAAAGCGAGGGACTGATGGGCCGCGAACTGGTGATGATCACGCTCGTCCGGCCGCTGACGCTCAACTTCCTGGAGCCCATGGTCTTCCTCCTCAACCTGTATATTGCCCTGATCTACGGCCTGCTGTACGTCTGGTTCGAATCCTTCTCCATCGTTTTCGAAGAGATCTACGGCTTCAACCTGGGCCAAGAGGGCCTCGCCTTCATCGGCATCCTCGTGGGCGTCCTCCTCGTCCTGCCGCCGTACTACTGGTGGATGTACAAATACCTGGAGCCCCAGTTCGACGAGAACGGCAACATCGCCCCGGAGGCCCGCCTCCCGCCCGCCATCGTCGGCGGCTGCTGCATCCCCATCTGTCTGTTCTGGTTCGGCTGGAGCGCCCGCCCCGACATCCACTGGATCATGCCCATTGTCGGCTCGGGCTTCTTCGGCCTCGGCGCCTTCCTCCTCTTCAACCCTGTCTTGAATTACCTGCCCGATGCGTATCCGGCGTACGCTGCGTCCGTCCTGGCGGGCAACGACCTGTTCCGCTCGGCGTTCGGCGCGGGTTTCCCGCTGTTTGCGTCGGCCATGTATAAGAATCTGGGCGTGGATTGGGCCAGTTCCACCCTGGCGTTCTTGTCGATTGTCTTCATTCCGATTCCGTTCGTGTTGATGAAGGTGAGCTTTTCCCTCTCCTTCCGCCCTGGTGATTGATATTTTCTTGTTCATGATACTGATGCTACACTGTCTAGTACGGAGAGACGCTAAGGAAGAAACATAGTCGGTATGCGAGGAAGGATATCTAGATTCTGGGGCGGTGTCTTGTGCGAGTAATAGAGGCATTAGATACATAGAGTAAAGCGGTAGGGGATGGTACGTTGTACATGGTTTGGGGATTCGCCACGGCTTGTAAGATATGTACGTATATAGAATATGTCGATTATAGATAAGATACTGTTGGATTTACTGGCTCAAAGAGGAAACTTGATGCCTTGAGATTCATGGAATTGGTGAGGAAGGAAGAAATCTACACAAATTCATAGTATTTATGTAATCGCGGTCCTGTTTAAAGTCATGTGATCTCGCTGGGGCGAGGCGTTACACGCACAACGCCGATAGAAAAGGCATAGATTTGAAATTTTCATATTATGACCATATATATATACGCTATAATGGTCTTCGACTCTCAATGGCAAATAATTCGATACTCAAGAATAAACTTACATACATATATAACCGCCACAAACGCTTGCGCTCCGAAACACCCATACACCCAACCGGAACACCCATGAGCCACCCAGCCAGCTCCGAACAACACTCCCAGAGAGACGTTTACATCTTCCACTTGAAGGCGGGATTGCGCCAGTCCAGATCCTGGATCTGTTCCTGCGAGAGGTCAGCCAGCGCGCGATCGATATCGACCTGCTCGCGGCGGCGGTTGTCCCAGCGCATCCACATCCACATCAAGGCGCCCAGGATCAGGGTCATGGAGGCGGTGGCCAGGTTGAGGCCGTTGCCGATGTGGTAGTTCGGGGCGTCGGAGGGGAGGAAGGACCAGGTGGAGACGAGGCCACCGACGTTGCCGAACATGACGTTAGTGCCGATGGCGGCGGAGCGGGCGGTGTCGGAGACGACGTTGTTCGAGACGTGGGCGTTGCAGAGGGCGCCGAAGCTGAAGGCGCCGGCGGCGATGAGGAAGGTGGCGCCGTAGCGGACCTGCGGGTTGGCGCTGGCCAGGAACATGATGTAGCCGGTGATGGTGAGCGGCGGGGCGAGGACGAAGAAGGGCAGGCGCCGGTCGAAGCGCCAGCTTAGGAAGGGGAAGAGCACCGTGAAGAAGGCGCCCACGATGTACGGCGGCACCGTGTGCAGCTGCTGCGAGACGACGCTGCTGGTCGGGTAGATGGTGCGCACGATGGTCGGGGCGAAGAAGGCCAAGCCTTGGACGGTGACGTTGTTGAGCAGGAAGATGAACGCCGTGGTCAGGGTCGCCGGGCTGAAGATCCCCCGCATCATCTTGGCCTTGTCCATCTTGTCGAGCACCTCGGTGGTCGCGACGCGCTCGGACTTGATCCGCGCGATGGCGAGATCTTTCTGTTCCTGCGTGAGCCAGCGTGCGGTCTCGGGCCGGTCCGTCAGCGTCACGAAGGCGAGCAGCCCCAAGCCGATCGTGATGATGCCTTCGATGGCGAAGATCATGCGCCACGTGTGCAGGCTGCCGAAGTGGTCGATCTTGAGGATCGCCGAGGCCAGCAGCCCGCCGAACGCTCCCGCCAGCGGGGCCATCACGATGTACAGCGACAGATAGAAGGCCAGCTCCCTGCGCCGGTACCAGCGCGAGAGGTAGTAGGCGATGCCCGGCAGCATGCCTGCTTCAAAGATTCCGAGGAGGAAGCGCACCCCGGCGGCGCTCTGCTTGTTCTGGACGAACGCTGTGCCCAGCGAACAGATGCCAAAGGCGACGGTCACCGCGGGGAGGAACCAACCCGGGCCAATCAACTTGCAGGCGATGTTGGAGGGGATCTCGAAGAGGATATAGGAGACGTAGAAGACGGAGAGGACGACGTTGTAGTCGTAGCCGGTGAAGCCGAGGTCTTTCTCGAGACCGGCCAATTTGGCATTTCCTATCGGCCAGAGCGGTTAGAGGCACGCGCATTTCAAACTGTTTTGGTGTAATGCTTACCAATGTTGGCTCGGTCGATGAAACAGAACAGGTAGATGAGCGAGACAGTGGGGAGGATGAACAGGTCAATCTTGCGGCGCAGGCGGCGCTCTGCGGTTGGATCGAATTCAATCAATGCCCGGCCATACTGGTCAGTGGCTGCGAGGCCTTGACCAGCGGCTTTGGAGGCATCTTGAGTGAAGACGTCTTCTTGGTGATGCGAGATGCCTTTCTCGGAGGCCATTGTATCGTTTTGCATCGTTCAAGTCACGGGGTTCTGGAGCATGTGATTGAGGAAGAAGAGGAAGAGGAAGAGGAAGAGGAAGATGGAGGGGAGGCTGGAGGAACGTGCGGAGATCCTGCACCACTGCAACCACGACCAACTGTCCCAGCCCACAGCTTTATAGCTCTTCTTCGCCTGCTCGCTTCTTGTCAACGGCAATTCCAACGGCAATATCAACAAGCGGTCCAGACTTTGCAATTCGCACCTTGACACGATCAAACATGGTCGCGATGTCCGCGTCATGGTCATGACGGGCATCGGCTAGTATGAGCGGGTCTTATCATGGCTTTTCGCCAAGCATCTCTTTACGAGGACCCAAGAAGTCTCTCTCTCGCCCATCCAGTGAAGGGCCGTTCCACGTGTCCAGGGACTTTTCAACTGTGACTTCCCCCCCGGTCATCACGGCTGGAGAGATTAGAGCCACCCCTTGAGAACCAATCAATGAGCCGGGGGGGGGGGGGAATCAAAGTTCGCATCAGTTCAGCACAGACAGTTAGGCGAAGAGGAAGACGACAAGAAAGAGCAGATGGCAGCTTTCCCCGCGTTTTGCCCCACCCCGCAACCCCGGACTGGCCAAGACCTGACAGGAGTCCTTTGTCCGTGGGAACGGTCCCTTGGCGAAAGGTTTGATACATGATCGGAAAGTCTCTGCAGTCTCCTTGGGTGAACTAGCCGAGGCATACGGTATTTTCACGGAGGAGATCAAGGTGCAGATCTGCCGGTGCACGTCGTTTTGTGCATGGAATGTCGCCATGGACGAGTCAAAGAGGAATCGATGACAGATACACCCGGAGAGTTGGTGTTGAATCTTGGCAGCGTGACATATCCCAACCAGCGGAAAATATTGAAGCCAACGACGACGACGACTACGACTACTTGAGACTAGTCGGAATATCCGAGATTCTCGCCACTGACAATGGCTCAAACGCTGTCTGATCTTGCCCCCTTCCCTTGGACAAAGGGAGAGGGGAGTTATCTTTTGAGCCCAGTGGCGTTGCCAAGAAACTCTCCGCGATACCATCCAGTCGCTCCGCCGTGGCGTTGGCCAGATTTCCTCCAGCTGGGGAAAATGAAGCTAGCACAGTCCAGATCGTTGAGATTTCCCCTTTGATCAGCATTTCTGTTGTACAGGAAATGCGATGCTTTAAGTTCTCCTTCCCTCGCCATGCTTTTGCTATGCCTTTGCTCGACCCCGAGTTTGAAGACAAACACTGGCAATATTACTTGACAGGTCTGGTGAGGTTTACTAAAGTCAGCGTCGTTCGATGGAGAGAAATAGCCTAAAATCCATGTAACTAGATCATATGTGAACGCACCAGCGACATGCTCAATCCTTTTCAACTTGGGCATGGACCTGAACATAGATTTCCTCGGCAGCCAACCCTCGTTATCTCTTTTTCTTTAGGCGATGTCCTTCGAAACGTGGCAGACATCATTGCCATTGCAGCTCAAAACGATGGATAGAATCGAGCTAACTTCCCTCTCACACACACATCGAAAGAAGCGATGGTAGTCAATGTGTAGAAATTGGTTGGTCGAATCCGTCTCTCAGCCTAGCACGGATCTGGCCCGGAATACCGGATAAATTCACGTGATCTATATCCGATCCTCCAAACTGCCTCCCAATGAATGACGCATCATGATGATCCTTCCATCTCCAAGATCAATCATCAGATCCGAGACATAACCGAATCAACCAGCCAAATTGCCCAGTGCAAATGGCTGACGCCGAGTCCCCAGCTCAATCTACGGGTTGGCGGATCGCCAAGGCGTGTCAAGAGTGCAGGAAGCGGAAGATCAAATGCAACGGAGTCGACCCCTGCAAAACCTGCCAGTTGCGGGGAACCCCGTGCGTCTATCGTGATGTAATCCGCCAGCGAAAAAAGAGATATCAATACCAGGAGAGACTCGAGACTGATAGGCTTGGGTCTAATGGAGCCATCTCCCGGCCCGATGAGGGTAGTGCTGCGCGGCAGTGGTCTCCCGGTCCATCACACCACCAACAAGCACAAGCCCGCCGGCGGAACCCATCCGTCAGTTTAACCTTCAACAACAGCGTCTCAGCCACACACATGACATCGCCCTCATGCAAGGTCCAACTGTATTATGGCTCCACCTCGCACTTTGCCCTCATGCACGAGGTTTACAGGGGTCTGGTGGCAAACAGTCAGTCGGCCGAGGTTGATCGGCCCCAGGGTGAAGTCGAAGAGGCCGGAGCTGGCCTGGACATGTTCAGCTTTCGTCGCGTCTTCTTCGGTACGCCCACAGATTCCCACGATGCCAACAAGACCGTCGCGGGCCTGGATTCTCAGCTGCTTTTCTTGCCCTATGAGCTAGCCAAATGCTTTCTCGAACGTTTCTTGGCCACCTTGTACAACCTGGCCCCGTTGTGGCCCAAGGAAGAGTTCTATTATCAACTGGATCAGTTGTATGGCCAAGGGCCGGATGTTCGTCTCGATAAAATCACCCAGTCAATACTGCTCGTAGCGATGGCAATTGGAGCACTAGCCACCCAGTATCACAGCTGGGGTGATACGCTATACGATCGTGTCAAGCTATCCATGCATTCACTTGACGATGTTGTGAATTTACAAATCATTCAACTGGCACTCATCATGATAAGTGTTCGACCAGACTGTTGCGAGTCGACGACGCTGACCTCTCTTCTTAGCACGCCCATTATCAAAGCGAGCAAGGCAGGCCCAATTCAACATTCCTGCTCATGGGCACAGCCGCACGAAAGGCTATCTCAGCCGGGTTGCACAAAGAAGCCCCAGGCGAGAGGGAAGATGCCGCCGACAGCACCGAAAAACGACGTGCCACATTCTGGGCTCTCTACTTCTACGAAGTGTAAGACTCCAACGTCTACTATGTACTGTGTCGTTGCGCACCACTGATTTGACTTAAGCTGGACCTGCTTCCATCTTGGACGACCTTGCACGCTTTCATTGAAGGATGTCAGTATCGCCCCTCCCGAGGACTCTTTCCTGCAGGTCCTCGTCAGCCTTGGTAAGATCATTGCTCGATCAGCGTCCGAGATGTACGGCCGTCGCCATGAGTCCTTGCTGCAAATGTGGAAAATCGCCAGATCCATCATTGATGAGCTCCGCGGCTTCGACGGCTTGATGAGACAGGCGCTGGGCTTTGGGCTAGACAAGTGTGCCCAGCCAGGGAGCTTGGGGGTGCGACAGATCATTGCGACCACTTGTAGGATACGCGGGACCAGGATCTTTGACTGAGTTGCTGATCGACACAGTGTATTACCACACAATCCTCCTCACATTTCGACCATTTCTGATATTCCGTGGACGGTGGCATCAGGATATGAAACGATCATCATCCGTTGCTAGTACGAAACGAACCACTGATATTCCCTCATGGCTCAACGAAGCCTGCAACCAAGCCCTCAGCGCTGCATGCAGGACCATTCATCACCTATGCGAAGCATTCGCGTGCAATGAACTTGTTAGAGTATGTCGTTCTTTAAATTCCCATTTGAGCATGGACAAGGCTGAATGTTGTAGGAGTTGCGGTATCATGGCTACTTCCTAGGCAGCTCATCGTTTGCGCTCTTGTACGACCTTATGCACGGTGAGAATCTTGCACCCACACATCTACCTTGGATACATGCTGCCGTGCAGGGGATGTCAATGATGCGGCCTGGAGACCCGATCAAGAGTTCCATTACCGCCATTCAGACTGTCCTGCGAAAAATCCACCCCTCGTATGAGTGGGTAGCACCGGAGACGACCAAAAGTCAGATGTATGATTATGAACACACACCGCCCTTCCACCCCCAGCGCCATCCGACTTCCGCGTCCCACCAAGGGCAGAGCCTCATGCCAGTGACTGCACCCGGGGACCCGGCGGTAGTAGGGACCCTCCCCATGCTGTCTGATCTCCAAGGAAACTTGTTACAGGACGGCATACGCATACCCAGCGGTAGCGTAGGCAGCGGAGATGATCTTCTCGATTTCACCCAATCCGACATGGGCTGGGACTTTGATTTCTCCACGATGGATCTGGAAGCCTTTTTTTCTATCAATGCAGATATAGACCCGATGGCGTTTTGAAACCGTGCCTGGCGCATAATTGAACACTATCCTTCTGCGGCTGGGACATGCAAGGCCAGGCACACTGCGCTGGGGCCTACCTAGAAGTGTACTGCTACGGGTACAGAACATATCGGCGGAAGACAAAATAGACGAAACTAGTTGACCCTTCGGTACTCATGATTTGGAATGGCTCATTTGGCTGATGAGCGGTTGGAGATCTGGACGAATGGCATGCTCGATAGGTGGACTAATACAGGATCACCCCTGGGCCTTGGTAGCCAGGACTGGATACAGACTGACACCGAGCTCGATGCATTGCAATGGATTCGAACCATTTCCTTGATTTGAGCCGGTAGATCGGCCCTAGCGCTGGTACCCGGCGATGATACATCAATCGCGGGTACGGGTGAACCGGGCGGTGTTGGTGTGGTGGGTTTCAGGTTCCCATCCGTGCCGGAGGACAGTTCCTCCATCCCTGGGGAAGGAATCAGATACTACCGATCGATATGTGGGATGGATTACTGGTCTGCCAACTTTTTCTCCTTCTTTCCCACATGTGCAGCTGTCTCATCAGCACGATGATAGCTCACTTTCCGAACCTGTCGCAACGGTCTACGGAGTAAAGAGCTTCTAGATACGGAGTACTGCCCATCTCTATAGTTAGGTGTTGGTCTAGCCCTGATGGGTAAAAGGTACTTTGCCACTAGTAGTTCGCTGCGGTGGTGAGCTGCTAGTTAGGATCTAGAACCTTAGATATACGTTCTGTTACCATATTCCAATGCCTGCGAGTATTTACCATCACGATTGATTTCAAATCGTGAATCATCACCATGAATGATAACATAATCATGAGTAGATAATCAATAACTGCTGCCTCAGGCAGGGAGGGTTGAAAGCGGCAAGATCAGGCACGAACACTGAGAAGAATGAAGGCAACCAGGCCAGGCCAGGCCGGCACGGGCGGGAATCGGGATGGAAGCCGCGAGCTGCGGGCGAAAAGTGCCCCAACAACGACGATCGTAGACGATCGCCTTTGTCTATTATTCTTCCCACTTTTCTTTTCTCCTCCAGTTTTCTTCCGTCTTTGCCTTTTCCGGCCACATCACATCGTGCACAACTCTACGGAGGGTTGAAAATAAAAACCATTGTGGAGTTCTCGCTAAGTTTCTTTTTTCCTGGTATCATGCTTCTCGTGAACACAGTTACATCCGTCCATCCATCTATCGATCCCACCACAACCTACTCTCTCGCGCAATCTCCACGATGCCCCAGCAAAGGTCCCCCTCCCCGAACCCGCTTCCTCGGGAAAGAATTCCTCTCAAGCATCTCGCTAGGTTCCTCCGATTGAAAGATATTCTTATCCTTATCCTGCCGCCTCGCCACGCCTCGCAGGGGATCCTTCGGAGCCGAAATTCTCCCCCACAGGAAGCTTTTCGGCCGGATCATGCGCCCAGAGTCGTCATGGTTGAACCGTGGATCATCAACGGTCGTTCCCGGGAATCGACCAGGTAGGAAGCCAACGCACCGAGTTATTTGGGGCCGTCGATGATCCCCTTACCCAAGCTGCGACCCTATGAGCGGAGACGCTGGACGGCCTAGACCCATTTCCGCACCGACTCCACTTCTAAGCCCACTTGGCTGGGGGGCTTTCCTGTTCAGCTCCGACGGTGGCCAATTTCTCAACTTTATTTGACCTTCAAAGCTGCGCGGCAATCTCAACCCTTGCACACTCAACGATATAGCTTAACCTCTTCGCTGTGCCCTGTCATTCTTCCTCACCATCCTTTTTCCCACCGGGGTCATCGGATGAGCTCGTATCCTCACTTGCGATGCCATAAAGACTCTGGCCTTCAGCTATTGCGAATAGCGGCGTTTTAGCTCTGCCCGCGATGGCTCCAGATCAGACCAAGTATGATCTCTTTTTGCTGCTATCTGACGGCCCCAGCCGGCCTTTGGCTCTTATCTATCATACTACACTGGACAATCGGCTAACCCGTTGGACTCTTGCGCAGGGTATTCAGCTTCCAGGCTATAGACCGCACGGATGGCCCGCCGCAGCCGCTGTCGACACCGTCGCCAGCCGACGAGCCAGAAGGTCTATCGAAGCCTTGTCCCCCTCCAGACCCAACACTGACCGCTCTTTCTCGGCTCGGTGTATTCCACCTGAGCTGCAAAGGTGCGTTTGTGGCGTCATTCGAAAACGGGCAGACGCATATCATCGCGGAAGCGGGGTTATCGGTTATCAGGGACAATGAGGTGTCGGCTCTGGGACTCACGACACTGGGTTTACGTTTTGACGAGGAAGAAAAATCTCGTTCCCATCATCCGTCCAAGGACGCATACAACATTATTCAGGACATGTCCGTGCAGACCGACATCAAACTACACGCTTTCGTCCAACAGCACCCCCGTGCCAGGTTCTATGCGGAGGTTCCGGTATGCAGCTCATCCGGAGAGGTCATTGGTACATATGGTGCTGTAGATACTCAGGCGCGGCCGTCTTTTGGCGAGTCGGAATTGGCGGGTCTGCGTGAGATTTCTGATTCGGTAGCAAACCACCTGGAAAACGTCCGGACTGCGCGTCGCCACCTCCAGGCCGACCGTATGCTTGCGGGGCTTACGGCATTTTCCCAGGGCCAGGCCAATGCACAAAACACCGATTGGAGCAGCCGGCGGAAGAGCATCGCATCAAACAGGATTTCTCTTCAATCTCTGGACGTGCCAGATATTGCTCGTCTGTCCGTCTCGTCCACGGCTACTCGGGAAGTCTCGCCTTCATCGGGTAGACAGCGGGACAGTGCTCCAGATTCGTCCTTCTTTCAGCGTCGACCCTCAAGTACTCCCAAGGCAGCCTCGCCCTGGGAACAGTCGCAGACTCCTAGAAAAAGGTCGGACGACACGAACAAGCTGGTGATTGTCCCGGAATACACCGCCACCTCGGAGAAAACCTCACAGCTGTTCAGTCGGGCCAGTGCTCTGCTACAAGAAAGCATGGAGTTGGATGGGGTCATCTTTGTAGATGCATCCCGGACTAACTCCCGCAGGTAAGGCGTAAAGTCCTCAATTCGTAAACTAGCTACCTAACCTGGACACAGTAGCTCGACTGCTAGCGTAGGTGATTGGGACATGCTCTCTAGAGATAGTGACTTGGGGATGTCCAGTCGCTCGCCAAGTCTCTCCTCTCATGGACAATGGGCCGAACGGTCATGCGAGACTCTGGGCCTTGCCACATCCGACCGGGTGAGCGAGAGTACCGCCAGCTCGCTTCGACCAGCATTGACCGAGGGCTTGTTCCATGATCTTTTCAATGCTTGCCCTTACGGGGAGATTTTCAACCCTCCACAGTCAACCACCCTTTCACCGCCGAATCTGCTAAATCGACGCAACAGTCAATCCCGGAAGGAGAGCGACGTTACGTTGCGTCAGTCGGTCGAGACTCGGCTGGCACAAACATATCCCGAAGCGCGGTCCTTCATCTTTATGCCTTTATGGAACTGGAACAAATCGCGCTGGCTCGCTGGGTCCCTGATATGGACCTGTGACGATGAGCGATTGTTCGACCAGGACGATCTTCACTTCTTGAAAGTATTTGGTGACTCTGTGATCTGCAAGTACTGTCAACTTGACTGGACGGCGACCGAGAAATCCAAATCGGATCTGCTCTCCTCGGTCAGCCATGAATTGCGGTCGCCATTGCACGGCATGCTTACAAGCACGGAGCTTCTGCAGTCGACGGGGCTTGAGTCCGCTCAGCAGGACATGGTTACCATGATTGAGACTTGCGGTCTGACCTTACTGGATACTGTGAACCACCTGTAAGTTCAGCTACATGACCTTCTACCACTCGACTGATTTCTTCAAGGCTTGACTTCACCAAGATCAACAACCTGACCCTTGCGCACAAGAAGGGAGCCAATGGAAGTGCTCTCGACAACTTGAAGACCGATTTCGATCTGGACATACTCATCGAGGACGTGGCTGACTCTTTGTATGTCGGCCATCGCTCTCTCATCAATGCTTCCAAGATTGCGGGTCGGTATCTGCAGACCGGCACGTCTATGACGAGTGGAGCTGCCAAGACTAACCACCCGAATGATCTGTCTGTCATCATTCAGATCGAGGATCTCGGCTCGTGGAACATCCAGTCATTATCAGGTGGCTGGCGCCGGATTGTCATGAACATCTTGGGCAATGCTTTCAAATTCACTCGGTCGGGATATATCGAGATCTCCTTGGCGAAGAAGGTGCATCGAGATGCAGGATCCAAGAAGGTCTTGGCGCACTTTTCTGTGAAGGATACTGGAAGCGGAATCTCGCCTGAATTTCTGGAGCATCAGCTGTTCACCCCGTTTGCACAGGAGAATATTTTGACCGAAGGGGTGGGATTGGGCTTGAGTGTGGTGAATCAGGTGGTGACTTATCTGGGGGGAGAAGTGGAAGTCAAAAGCACTGTCGGCGTTGGAACGCAGTTCGACGTTTATGTGCCTTTGGACTTCGTGGCGGAGACTTTCGCGCCGGCTGAACCTATTCCTAGCTCGATTACGCGGGTCTCTCTGGTCGGATTGAATGCCTATGCAGACTTGAGACAAGCCCCGGCCGGGCTTCTGCGACCGGAGGCCAAGCGCAAATTGGCTCTTCGAAGCGCGTTGAGCAATGTCCTGTTGAGTCAACCGGGATGGATGCTGTCATTTGCCGACTCGGTCGACAAAGCATCCGGCGACATTGGTGTCATCGAGGAGTCTGCGCTGAAGGCGCTTCATGAGAAAGGCGGGACTCGACTGAAGTTCAACACAGTCATTGTCATAGGGGAGCAGGGTGTTTCCATCCCGCCAGACCTCACTATCGAGGGTTCCGATGTGATCTACATCCCTCAGCCGTAAGTATCATCCCGTAACCAGGCACAGTCTCATGCTGAGAGAAGAACAGTATCGGTCCGCGGAAGATCATTCAGGCCTTGCAACGGGTCAACGAAGCTCGCCCACAAGCCCCTTCGGCGGAGCAGGATTATATCATTGGCCCGTTCTCCGGTGCTCAGCGCGGACGCAGCTTGTCGGATGCGTTCGCTCTGGCCAAGGGATCGGAGTCGCCTCCGGTGGTGCGGGAGAATATGTCCGAGTTCGCGCCGGACATGTCACGGAAATCGAGACAAAATGAGCTTCACGTGCTGATCGTCGACGACAATGACATCAATGTCAAGGTGTGTCTAGGGAGCTCTACCAGGCTGCTGTTTGGTTGTGTGCTAGGTCCATGCGCTAACAGCTCTAGGTCTTGACCACCTTCATGCGCAAAATTGGCTGCAGCTATGAGACTGCCACGGATGGCCTTATCGCCTTGGAAAAATTCAAAGCGTCGACGAAACACTTCGACTACATCCTTATGGGTATGCCTGTCACCCGTTCCCATGCTCTTTCCATGCTCTTTAGCAGGACAATTACTAACGGCTGAGAACCAGACATCTCCATGCCCGTGATGGACGGTATCGAATCCTCCAGCAAGATGCGGGAATTCGAGGAGGAGAACTCGCGCCCGCGCACGGCCATCATGGCGGTCACCGGGGTGGCGTCGAGCGAGATGCAGCAGCAGGCCTTCGCGGCGGGGATCGACGACTATCTGGTCAAACCCCTGTCGCTTCACGACTTGAAACGAATAATGAACATTGCATGATTGAATTTACGGTGAGCGGTGAGGGAGCTTCGGGGCGGATGAAAAGTGAGGGATCATCATGTATAGAACCCATGTTGCGGTGTTGGTGTTGAGGGTGGAGGATAATTCAGGTTTGCATTTTGGTTTCTGCGGGGATTTAGATGTATAAACTAGACGCATTGGTGGCTTGCTTTGTTACTTGGCTTGGCTTGGCTGGCTGGTAGGAGTTGAGAGATCTTTGCTTAATTCGATGGTGTGTATTAAAAAGGCAGGATCTAATGCAGTCAACCATACTACTCCGGATGGTGCTGTCCCTACATGGCCAGATGTAGGCAGCATCTGCTAGTCCTGGGATGATACCGGTAACTTACAGTACAAGTGCTCATAACGACCTGTTAGTCACACGCAGCATGTCATGTGACCCCGTGCTGCAGATAACAGTGGAGGTCAGATGACTTCACCGCCGGTCCAATCACGGTTAGCGGCGGCGATCTCCGACAAGGAGCGAGGGTAGTTGGTTATAACTTCTGTATACTTAGTCAACTGTCGTCTGTTGTCCTACCGTCGTCTGTCTGCCTCCTTGCTTCTCCATCATCGTTGCTTGCTTCTCTTCCGTGACCCTTCAATACATATTACATCAACTGTCCTCCCAACTGACACAATCACCTGTAACCAATTGACTGCCCCTGCACCCCATCTCAAGCGGGGACCCCCAGCCCTCAACAGTCCCTCTCACCCAACCCAACTCACCATGACCACCCGCTACCGCGTGGAATATGCCCTCAAGTCCCACCGACGGGACCAACTGATCGAGTGGATCAAAGGCCTTCTGGCAGTACCATTCGTCTTGCACTCGCAACCGACCGCCGTCTACCAGGAGCACAGCGAGAACCTGATCGCGGTCGCCGCCGACACCCACCAACGGTATGCGGAGATCTTCCGCGATGTGGAGAAGCTGATCCGCGACCACATCACACACCAGGCGCAGGAGGCGCCCGGCAAGTCGAAGCTCAAGCTGCTGGTGCCGACGGTGGGCTCGTTCTTCACGCCGCTGTTCCTCGAGGACGCCTTCAACTACCAGGACCGGCAGCGGTTCATCAGCCGACGGCGGTTCGTGGCGCCCTCCTTCAACGACGTGCGGCTGATCCTCAACTCGGCCCAGCTGTTCGGCCTGGCCCGCACCACCGGCGTCGACCTGGTCACCTTCGACGGCGACGTGACGCTCTACGACGACGGCGCCTGCCTGACCGACGACAACCCGGTCATCGCGCGCATCACCCGCCTCCTCCTGGCCGGCCGCAAGGTCGGCATCGTCACCGCCGCCGGCTACACCGAGGCCGCCAAGTACTACGAGCGGCTGCGCGGGTTGCTCGATGCCATGCACGCCTCCACCAGCCTGACCGACGCCCAGCGCGCCGGCCTCGTCGTCATGGGCGGCGAGAGCAACTTCCTCTTCCGCTACGACCACGCCTCCCCGCACCGCCTCGTCTACGTGCCCCGCTCCGAGTGGGTGCTCGAGGACATGCGCTCTTGGCAGGAGGCCGACATCACCGAGTTGCTGGACATCGCCGAGTCCTCGCTCCGCGCCTGCGCCGCCAACCTCAGCCTGCCCGTCGCCGTGCTCCGCAAGGACCGCGCCGTCGGCGTCTACCCCCTCGACCGCAGCAAGATCACCCGCGAGCAGCTCGAGGAGACCGTGCTCGTCGTGCAGAATACCGTCGAGCGGTCGCCGGTCGGCTCGCGTTTGCCGTTCTGCGCTTTCAACGGTAGCTCCCCCTCCCCCTGTGTCACTCAGCCCGAAGTCTTATGGCAAGGCTTCCCGGGGGAGAACCCCCGGACCCCCCTTTTCTTTCAACTTCCCAGTAACACTCAATCCTGAGTCCTGGAATAAACACGTTCTGGGGAAGAACCCCCGGAGCCCCCTTTCTTTCAACTCCCCAGCAAAGCTCACTCATACCAAACATTGCACAGCCGAGTCTTCTGCTTTCTCTATGGTTGGACAGGGCTAACATTTTTGTCAGGCGGCAACGACGTATTCGTGGACATCGGCGACAAGTCCTGGGGTGTGCGGGCGTGCCAGAAGTACTTCGGCGGCATCGAGCCCGCGCGCACGCTGCACGTGGGCGACCAGTTCCTCTCGGCGGGCGCCAATGATTTCAAGGTGAGTCTGCCTCTGTCTGCGTCTTTGTGAAAATAGATAGGCTGACAGATACTAGGCGAGGCTGGCGTCGACCACGGCGTGGATCGCGAGTCCGGCGGAGACGGTGCAGCTTCTCGATGAGCTTGAAGGGCTGTCGGGGGTTTAGGGATTGCGTAGGAATCTGTGTATTGTTGCTTGTCGGGCAACGAATGGCCCAGGTTATGCTCCTGGGCTCATTGGAAGCTACAAGGACTGCTCGTATTGCCCGCAGCAGGAGTCCAATTTTTTGTTATGATTTATCAGCGTGACTTTTGTCTGTAGGCGATGCTTTATAATCAACGCCGGCTGCCGGGCGGGAATTTTTAAGCTGTGTCGTGCTTATCACTAATCTGATGTACACGTACATACGTACAACTAATGATGCCTCGTAGACCCTGACAGTGGCAGTGGCAGTGGTCGTGTCGGTCTGCGATCTGCAGCAAAGTGGGCCCACACGAGCGCGTCAGCACGCAAAGTCGGTGGTCTACACCCCAGGTGTACAGGCACACTCTAGAGAGTAACGCCCTGTGGAACGGGTATAAATCCACCGGCATCCGTCCCGTACCTGAACCCATCTATCTCCATTCTACCCGGTCCAACCACCCAGCCCACCCCCATCCCCACCTTCAAAATACCACAAAACCGACAGAAGAAAAATGCCAACCGTCCTAATCCTCGGCGCCTCCGTCGCCGGCCTCCCCATCGCGCACGCCCTCCTCAAAAACAACACCTCCACCTCCTCCCGCCACAAGACAAAGGTCATCCTGGTCAACCCCTCGCGCGACTTCTTCTGGATGATCGCCGCCCCGCGCATCCTCACCAAGCCCGCCGCCTTTCGCGCGGAGCAGTACCTCATCCCCATCGAGCCGGGGTTTGCGAGGTATCCCAGGGAGGAATTCGAGTTCGTGCACGGCGCCGCGACGGGTGTGGACTTCAAGGCGAAGACGGTGAGCGTTGCGCTGTCCGCCCCTTCATCTGAAGCCGACAGTACTGCTGCGCGGACGATCGAGTATGGATACGATTACCTCGTCCTCGCGACGGGGAGCACCACGCCGTCTTCGATTGCTACCACGACCGAGAGCCGGGGGCACGCGGTGCTGTATCCGTTCAAGCCCCCTCCTCCTTCCACCAGCGCTTCCCCCCACTCCCTAGGGGACTTAATCGCCACAGCGCAAAGCAGCATCAGCAAAGCGAAGAGAATCGTCATCGGCGGCGCAGGCCCGATCGGCCTCGAGACGGCGGGGGAACTCGCTGACCTGCCGCACAAACCGTCTATCACGCTGATTTCTGCTGCGGAGCGGGTCCTCCCTGGTATAACAGAGGGCGCGAGCAGGTCTGCGGCGACGCAGCTTGCGCAGAAGGGGGTGTATGTTATCACCGGCCGGAAAGTCGTCAGTTACTCCCCCGAGGAGGGGGTTGTTACCCTCGATAACGGGGAGAAGATCGAGACGGAGGTATACATCCCGACGACGGGGGTGCTCCCTAACAACTCGTATCTCCCGGAGGGAGTCCTCGACGAGAAAGGGTGGGTCAATGTCGACGAGGAGCTGCGCGTGCTCGGCACGGAAAGTGTCTATGCGGCGGGGGATATCACCGCCTATCCTACGAGGTTGGCCCAGCGGGCCGGGGAGCAGGCTGGTATTGTTGCACATAATCTGGTGGTGGAGATTAACGGTGCTGCTGGCGGCAAGAGGAAGCGGTTTGCGCCGGGGAAGGCGATGATGGTTGTGCCCCTTGGGAGTGCCGGAGGCACCGGGGAGTTGTGGTTTGGGTGGGTGCCGTTTGTTTGGTTGGTGCGGTTGGTGAAGGGGCGGGATTTTTTTATTTCGAAAGCTAAGAGCTTGGTATTCTCCTAGAGGTGGGGAGTCCGGGTGTCTCCCCCGGTATCTTTTATATCTCTCTTCTTTAAGGGTTTATGCTTGGTTTAATTGAGGTGGGGGGTACGGGGGGTCTCTCCCCGTTACTTTCTGTATTCTGTTTTCTTTAGGGTGATGCTTTAGAGTTATTTGATCTAGCTTTGGAAGTTAATGCTTAATTTGATACAAGCGGGGGCTCCGGGGGTCTCCCCCCGTTGCTTTCTAGATTTTGTTTATATCAGGGTCTCTCTGAATATACATTCTCTTTGTTTCTCTTCTCTGGGGTTTATACTTGATGTGAATAGAGCGGGGTACGGGGGGGTCTCTCCGTGTAACTACGTATATTTCTCTCTGTCTCTATGGTTGCTTACTATCTACTGTGATTGAGTAACGCTGGCTAGTCTATAGTATCTGGTTTAGGTTGAATGTGAGCGTGGCTGGGAAGCTGAAAAGAAGGGGGGTCCGGGGGTTCTCCCCCGGGAAGCCTTATTCTAGGTATACATTAGGGTTAAGTGTTACTGGGAAGCTGAAAAGAAGGGGGGTCCGGGGGTTTTCCCCCGGAACGTGTTATTCTAGGGTCCTGGGGTGAGTATCACTGGGAAGCTGAAAGAAAGGGGGGTCCGGGGGTTCTTCCCCGGAACGTGTTATTCTAGGGTCCTAGGGTGAGTGTAGTTGGGAAGGTGCCAAGGAGGTTCTTTCTCTCGGTATACATCAGGTTGGTCCTACGGGAAGGTGCCAGGGGGGTTCTTACTCTAGGTGGACACCAGATTGGTCCTACAGGGAAGGCGCAGAGGGCGGTAACACATCAACAAGTCCATTGATGAACGAATCATTATCCATATCGCATAACACCCATTGTATCGATCTTTTCTTCATGCCTCATGCCAGCTGGTATCCAGCCTCTACCCAGCCTAACACAGCCCTCTCAGCCAGCCCCAATCATCCTAAGCAGCGTAAGAGGTCCAGGCGGCCGCGTTCTCTTTGCTGGACCGCCCGGACAAGATGTTGACCGTGTCCTGAAGCTCCAGCCAGAACTCGGTCTTGGGCCGACGGCGCGACCAGTCGGTCTCGGTCGCCTCCAGCCCGTTCTCGCCGCCCATCGCCGAGAACAGCACCTGCGAGCCCTTGATACCAATAACAGAGGCGGACATCTCGTCCTGGGCGATCTCCTCCGGCGACTGGCCCGCGTAGCTCTCCAGATGGATCATACACTTGGTGGCCATGCGCAGAGCGCGGATCCGGTCCATCGGCGACGGCTTGCCGCCCTGCTGGAAGTGGCCGGGCACGGCGGCACGCGACTCGAAGCGGCCCTTGGCCTCCTCCTTGAGGATGTCGGCGATCACCTGCGTGGTGTACGTGTTGGAGGCACACTCGTTGCGCAGGATGATCTTGCCGGCGCGGTTGGCGCCCTTGTCGCGGGTGAAGCTCTCGCGCAGGAAGTCGATGTCGCGCGACAGCGTCTTGATGTCGATGCCCTCCTCGGGAATGTACACGGCCGCCGCGCCCACCGACAGACCGGCCGTCGTGGCAATGTACCCCGACTTGCCGCCCTGCGTCTCGATGACGAACACACGACGCCGCGAGGACGAGGCCGACTGGCGGATGATGTCGCAGAAGTCGATCAGCGTGTTGAGACAGGTGTCGCTACCCAGCGAGTACTCCGTACCGGGCACGTTGTTGGAGATCGTGGCCGGCAGCACGGTCATGGGGATCTTGAAGGCAGGGAACTTCTCACGCGCCTGGCGCAGCTGGCTGACAGCAGTGAAGGCCTCGAATCCACCGACGACGAACAGCGCGTCGAACTTGAACTTCTTGAAGCACTTGGCGGTCGTCTCCAGGTCCTCACCGGGCAGGCTGCGGTTCGTTCCGATGTCGGATCCTCCCTCGTTGACCCAGCTGTCGGACTCGATCCACTTGATCTCGCGGACCGAGCTGACCGGGGTATCGGCGTGGTGGCGGCAGAGACCGGGGAAGCCGTTGTGGATCGCAAGGGGCGTGTGGCCGCGGGTCAGACAGTAGGCGACGGCGGCGCGGGTGGCCTGGTTCATACCACCAGCGGGGGCACCAACGTGCACAATAGCGATGCGCATTCTCTGTTTTCAATCAGCACACGTACCAAGCACCAACACGGGGATCTTACCTTGTTCTCAGGGAGCAAGAGCTTCGGGTGGTCGGGGGTGGAGGTGTTCTTGTAGGAGAAGTGGTATTCCTTGAATTCCGAGTCGCGCAGAGCCATGGCCTTGTCGAACTCCTTGTTCTCGATGTGTGCGGTGACGGTCTTGGTGAGCTTCACGGCCTCCATCAACGGCGTGCGCATGATCTTGTTCTCGCGGATGGTGATGACGGGCGACGGCGAGTCGGGCTTGGTATCGAGGACGGCGCGGACGGCCTCCACACCCTGCAGAGTCGACAGCCAGCGGTCATAGGCACAAGCGGCACCACCTCGCTGGGTGTGACCCAGAACCGTCACACGGGTATCCAGACCCAGACGCTCGGTCAGAATGTCCTTGATCTTCGAGCTCGAGATCTTGTTCAGGTGTCGGTCCTGTGCTCCCTCGGCCACGATGACGATGGTCCTCCGCTTTCCGCGTTCCTTTCGGTTCTGGAAGATGTTAGCCTGGTCCTTTAGGGGAAGTTCCAGGGTTGCTGATTACCTTAGTGATGATGGAGCACATGTCATTCTCCCATCCATCCTTGGGAGGCATTTCAGGCACGAAGAGCCAGTCCGCACCGGTACTGATGGCAGCCATCAAGGCGAGCCAACCGCAGTGACGTCCCATGACCTCAATGACGAAGCCTCTCTGGTGGGAGAAGGCAGTATCGAACACGTCGTCGACCGCGTCACAGATACGGGTCAGGGACGAGTAACAACCAATGGTGGCGTCCGTGCCGGACATGTCGTTGTCGATGGATCCAACCAGACCGACGATGTTCAAGATCTTGTAGGGCTCGACTTGCTCCTTGGTCAATTCCTTCTTCTCAACCAGCTCCTCCAGCAGACCCGGCCACTCGGAGCGGAAGAGATCGGCACCCGTCAAACTACCGTCACCACCGCAGACGACCAGGGCGTCGATGCCGCGGAGGACCATGTTCTTGGCGGCCTTGAGACGACCGGGGCGCTCGCGGAAGGTCATGCAGCGAGCCGAGCCGATCAGGGTACCACCCTGAGACAGCCAGCCGCGGACATCTTCCCAGTAGACCTGACGGATCATGTCTCCGCCGTTGACCAGACCTTCGTAACCTTCGAAGACGGCGTAGGCCTCGCAGTCGGAGTGGATGGCCATGCGGACGACGGCCCGGACGGCGCCGTTCATACCAGGAGCATCACCACCCGAGGTCAGGACCGCGATGCGGCGTCTCTTGGGGGGTTGCACGGGATTTTGGGGGGCAGCCATCGTGTCGATGACGACGAGTTCAGTTTATGAGGGTTTGTAGCTCCAATCCACGCGGGGGATGAGCAATGTACTTGGTGAGGGGAGGATAGGCGACGGAGGATGAGTGAAAGAGCTGGCAATGGCGGTTTGCGGAACGTTCCTAAGGTAAGATAACTTGTGTGACGGTGGGGGAGAAGTGCCGGTGAGAAAAAGCGGGTGTGGGCAACAGTACGTCACAGACTTGAGGACTGGAGAGGTCCGGTAGTGCCCCGCCGAGAATGTAATGGGGATGAGATGGGCAGGTGGGTGGTGGAGGAGGGTGCGAGGAAACAACGAAAAGAACACGCAAGAGTCAAGCTAACGGACTTCTAGTCCTGATGAGATGCGGATGCAGCTGTCTTTGATGCTCGTGTCAGCTCTGGTGAGGTGAAGCTGGAGGCACTGGCATGGCATGACGAAAGAGGGGGAGCGAGGCCAAAGGCGGCCATGTGCGGCAATTGATGTCACTGCTTCTGCGCCGTCAGAAAGAGACTAGTGCGGGACACTACACGTGACTGCCGCTAGGGTAGGGCCGTTGCTCGCACGTGAAGTCATGTGATGCTCCCTCAAATGGGATCCACGCGCATAATCTGGCGGATCCGATTGGAGCAAGCTAGCTCCTGCTGTTTGATCCAGCTCGGATTCCTGAGCGAACTGATGGCTTCCCGAACCGGACAGTAGGGTCTCGCGGGCCGATCGTCGTCCCCAGCCGGCACCCTAGACACTCATCATCATACCTCAAAGAACTGGTTTGCCAGTGGAGAATGACAACATCAGAGGATGGAAAACATTAGGGTAATTTGATAACGAAGACGCTTAATTAGCACTCATCTATACACCTTCCAATCAAAGAAAGCCTTCGGGTTCAATGTTAATATGAGTCTGTAGACAGATATATATTTCAGCTCTCGGACCGTGAGCCATTCGTCGCGCATGTTTCTTCACAACACGCTATGTGGGAAGAAATCTCCCCATATACTTGTATTCCACATCAGAATGAATAGTAGAGAACATGAAGTAAGCAAGTGATGACCGCCAGACGGACTGCTTCCATCCAAGGGTGAATGTTGCAAAACTATTGGTAAAATACGTACCATGCACCATTGTCACGACCTAGTATGTCAGAAGTCTAAAATGATACGGTCAGACGAGCGGAGTACATAGCTCTATCAGCTAACAGTAAATGGACAGTTCTTCATTTTTGCAACTAGCTGGTAAGGCCTTTCTGCTTGAAGGTAGATTCTGCCTGAATAGTAAGCCTCGGCATCAATGCCGATACTTGTCTCATCAATACGAGGATGTTGGACAATTGTCTTCAACATGAGAGTATGTGCAGAAAGAAGCAGGATAGTTAGCGTCCGTGACCACACACTGGATCATACACTGGCTTCCTGATGAAATGTTTCGCACGTCAAGCAACTTCAATCAGAGCAACACTTGAAGCCTTATCGGAAGTAATAAACCGAAGGACACTAAGACCAACCCGGACTAGCGTGAACAAGCTGCTCCGTCACGTGCACAACAGCCATGGTCTATCTCCGGCTCGATCAATTGCACCGACTCCGCTCAACTCGCCTGAGCTGCCACCTGACGGACACCTGACGGACGTACGACACCATGTCCGACTCCTTCACCCTCCCCCTGCGCCCGCTTCTTGAGAAGCGCGAGCGGCCGGACACCCTCCCCCAGGAAATCGCCCAGATCAACGCCCAGTACGGATCCTTCCGCGATGTCACCGAAGAGAGCCTCCGGGCCAAGATCGCAGAGGAGAAGAACAAGGACCCATGGGCGGAGGAGGACGAATCCGAGAAGCCGACCGCCGAGGTTGACACCACGGAACGAATGGACCAGTTGTACAAGCGCCGCGCCGAGATCACACAGTTCGCCATGTAGGTGATGCGAACCCCCGACCGACACACAGACACGGTGCTGATGGCAGGTGTAGGCAGGCGCACATGGAAGCCCAGTTTGCCGTCGATTTCGTCTCGCTGCTGCTCTCGAAGCACACCCCCCGCCAAGCGGAGCTGTCGATGTCGGCCTACCTGAAACAGGTGGCGCCGCTGGGCTCGCTGAACGCCGAGATCGTGAACCCCCCGCCCAAGTCGGAGGCCGCGCTGCAGGACATCACGACGGTGTCGCGGGGCTGGAGGATTCAGAACTTCAACGCGGCGGCCAACAAGCTGCTCCGGTCGGCGACCCGACTGGAGACTGAGGTCGCGTCGGAAACGAAATACTGGGATGAAGTGCTGGCGGTGAAAAACAAGGGGTGGAAGGTCTGTCGTCTGCCGCGCGATAGGCAGGCTCTCGGGGTGCAGTACGGGTTCCTTGAAGGTATGCATCCCCGTAAAATGGAGGCCTGTAGCCATGCTGATCTTGGATAGCTACGCCGATTTTCCGCGACCGAGGCCTGGCGGCGTTGCGACGGGCCGATGACGGAAGTTTGCTGCTGGACAAGGGATTGATTCCTCAGAAGGTCAGGACGGTCCGCGTGCGGGTTAAGACGCAGGGGCAATTTACTGGATGTTCGAAGGTTTCGTGGTCTCTACCGGATGCAGACTCGATTGAGGGCCGGATTTTACAGGCGCGCGACACGGTCTACGAGGAAGAGCTGTTCCATGAGATGGTACGCGAGGCTCGCATAATGGGCAGTCAGGGCGTGACGACTCGTCAGAACCTCATACAGGTTCCCGTTTCGGAGGAACAGGAGGTTCTGCTGGATCTGGTGGATGTCGACCAGGGCGAACCGGCGGATACAGAGATGCTTTCGAACGAACACGACACCATTGCGGATGCAGTAGCGCACTCGGTCCGCATTCTACTGGCTTACGCCCATCGACAGAACCTACGACGCAGGACGCAGCCCCCGCCCCCTCTGACTCCCAAACGACGACATGTTCCCGAGTACCAGCTGCTGCGTCCGGTGATGGCATACCTTCAGCACACCGCGCACGTACGGTCTCTGGAGTCCTTCATGGGTGACATCGTCGGGGTCCTGAAGTCGGCCGGACTTCGTTGCGGCTTCACGTCCGCCCCCTTTTCGTCCGTGAGACTTCCCAAAGTGCACGCTTCCGTGCCCCAAGTGGAGACCCTGGTCAAACAGTTCCTGATGCCATTCGAATCTACGTTCACCGGCAACCTCCTCACCCCCGAAAGCTCCTTCTGCGTCAAAGTCCGGACCAACACCGTCTATCCGCCATCGGGCACCTATTATGAAATCACGGTGAACCTGCCGCATCACCCCGAGGTCAAGCCCCCCAGTCGCATTGGACTGCAAAATGAAGCAGCAGCCGCTCTCGCCCACTTCATGCTACTCGATATTGTGACAACCATTTCACATAAAGGGGCGAAGTCGTCGGAGGGTACCGATGCGGGCAAGGGAGTGCTGAGCTGGGAAGCGGCGTACGCGCATCACGGCGAGCTCCGAGCTCTCTCCAGCTCGGGGAACAACAAGAAGATGAAGGTCAGTCTGTCGCGGGAAGAGTTGACCGTCCAAACCTACCCCTTGCGCGGGGCGGATGTGTCTGGCCGAGCTGAGAAGGGCAAGTCCGCGACTTCGCGCCACCAGAGTTGGAGATCTGATTCTAGTGAGTCGCGACCGAGCTTAATGGAGTTTGTGGAGGAGGTGTCGCAAGATCGGCCTTGACTGCCTAGGAAACGAGCTGTACAGAGACACGGTGGATTCACATGCGGTAAGACCAGTGAAGCTTCCACGCAGTCAAACCGGACTGCAACCACCACCGTGTTAGCGCATCGGAACATAGTAAACCTCCCATGATACCCATGATATAATGCCATGATTCTTTCTGAGCCAGGTTTTCACAACGTAAGCATTATCTGTAGGCAGACGATTGAGAGTGACATTTGAGTTGGAGGCGGTCACTCCTTGCGGTGCGACCAATGAACTCGTTCCAGTGGCTCGGGCAAGCGGGACGGGTGAATGGAAGGGTTCATGTGAATGATGAGTTGGACAGGGCTATACGTGGGCTATGATGCCGCAGTGCAGAGACGATACTGTTAGATATCTCTAAACAATTCAGCGGTTGAGTGAGCAGGCAGCTGATTCTGGCGGAATCCGAAGACTGACCCCCACCTTGATTCCGTCCCCAGTTTCTCCCCGCATTTCGACGGGACCACCTACGGCGACGGTTGACAGTGCGTGAAGGGGGGCTTGGGGACAGTCTCTAGAAGCGAGATGTAGACATTTGAGGATGAATGATGCTCGTGTACTCTGGGATACTGCACAAGAATTAATCTTGGACTCAGGATAGTCTCCCTTGTATCCTTGTCATGATCTTCCGGGGACGTTACAGCAAGAACTGGAGCTCCCATGAACCGAGGCTGGTGGCCGGTCTGGGGCATTACATAAGCGCGCGGATCCTGTAATGGGACGGCGTAATTTACCTCACTCATACCCACTTGGCTGCCTGTCGATCACCCAGAAGGTCCCGCATACTGGTAATATACAGGCTGTGACCCGCCCTCGGTCGGGTGAGCTGCCGTCGCTCTGCTGCCGAGGCTTTTCCCCGACTTGGCCGGCCTGATCGTCTCATGTGGTCTTCCTCTTCCTCCTCTCCCACCGGCTGCTCTCTTCCTTCTTATTCCTCCCCCTACTCTGCCTCTCGCTGTCCTACTTTCTACCTCACAAATACTAACTCACCTCTTTTCTACGACGCTCTCCTTTCCAGTCACAACCGTGAGGGATGTTTACGGCTGCGAGCAGAAGCCGCCTCCCCACTCTCCTACGGCCCCGTCTTCCCCCCACAAATTCACTTCTCGCCAGATCCGCCGTGGTAAGAGCATCTCTCCTCTCCATAAAATAGCGACTAATGTGTCTCTTGCGTAGTCTCCAGTCATGGCTCCCCGGCGCAAGGCCTCATCTGTCCCTGAGGGTAAGCGAAAGGCTGCCGACTTTCCAGCAATAAGACGGCTAACGTGCATTCCGGCACAGGCTACACAGAGGATCTCTCCAAAGGAAAGATGCTCCGCTTCGAAGACTCACTCCCCCGATTGCCCGTTCCTTCGCTAGAGGAAACCGGCCGGCGCTACTTAAAGTCCGTCCACCCCCTGGTGTCCGAGGCGGAGTACGAGCGCACCAAAAAAGCGGTTGAGGCATTCGTGCGTCCCGGTGGTGAGGGTGAGCCCCTGCAGGAAAGGCTGCTCGCCCGCGCCGCCGACCCCAAGACCAAGAACTGGCTTCTGGAATGGTGGAACCACGCGGCGTATCTCGCCTACCGCGACCCGGTCATCCCCTACGTCTCCTACTTCTACTCGTACCGCGACGATCGCGCCCGGCGGGACCCCGCTAAGCGGGCCGCCTCGGTCACCACCGCCGCGCTCGAGTTCAAGCGCCAGGTGGACTCGGGCGAGCTGGAGCCGGAGTACATGCGCGGCCAGCCCATAGCGATGAGCTCGTACGAGTACATGTTCAACTGCTGCCGGATTCCCGGCGATGGGGTGGACTACCCCCAGAAGTTCCCCGCCCTGGACCACGAGCACATCGTGGTGGTGCGCAAGAACCAGTTCTTCAAGGTGCCCTTGGCCATCAACGGCCGACCTCTGAACAACTCCGAGTTCCAGCGCCAGTTTGAGCGGATCTACCAGATCGCCCAGCGGTCGCCCCCGGTTGGCGTGCTGACGGTCGCCAACCGAGACTCATGGGCCGACGCCCGGAAGAAGCTGCTGGCAGCTCACCCGGCGAACGAGCAGGCGCTGCGGGACATCGAGTCGGCCGGGTTCGTGGTGTGCTTGGACGACGCGTCGCCCGTGACCCTGGAGGAGCGCGCCCACCAATACTGGCACGGAGATGGCGCCAACCGCTGGTTCGACAAGCCGCTGCAGTTCATCGTCAACGACAACGGCACGGCCGGCTTCATGGGTGAGCACAGTATGATGGACGGCAGTCCCACCCACCGCCTGAACGACCA
This sequence comes from Aspergillus uvarum CBS 121591, assembly GCF_003184745.1. Lineage (NCBI taxonomy): Eukaryota > Fungi > Ascomycota > Eurotiomycetes > Eurotiales > Aspergillaceae > Aspergillus > Aspergillus uvarum. Next base: position 90,941 of record NW_020291311.1, read on the forward strand.
CCTCAACAGCCTGATCTTCGCCAACAAGATCGACCTCTCGGAGCAGGCGGTGCGGTCGGACCTGCCCGACCCGCGGCCGATCAACTTCCACCTCAACGGCGAGGTGGAGGAGGCGATCGAGGCCGCCACCAAAGAGCACCGGCAGCAGATCTCGAACCACGAGCTGAAGGTGCAAGCGTACCAGGGCTACGGCAAGGGTCTGATCAAGAAGTTCAAATGCAGTCCGGATGCGTACGTGCAGATGATCATCCAGCTGGCCTACTACAAGATGTACGGCAAGAACCGGCCGACGTACGAGTCGGCGTCGACCCGCAAGTTCCAGGAGGGCCGGACAGAGACGATCCGCACGGTCTCGGACGAGAGCGTGGCCTTCTGCAAGGCCATCAGCGACCCGGCCGTTGCTCGGGAGGAGGTGGTGCGGTTGTTCCGCGCGGCGCTGGCCGCCCACTCGAAGTACACGGCGGAGGCCGGCGACGGCCGGGGCGTGGACCGTCACCTGTTTGGACTGAAGAAATTGGTGAAGGAGGGGGAGAAGTTGCCCGCCCTGTACGAGGACCCAGCTTATGCCTACAGCGGGTCGTGGTACTTGTCCACCAGCCAGCTGAGCTCGGAGTTCTTCAACGGCTACGGATGGAGTCAAGTAATTGACGATGGGTTTGGTATTGCCTACATGATCAACGAGAACAGGTGAGTTTCTTCCGTCACTGTATGGCTAGGCCATGACTAATGTGTGTAGTTTGAACTTCAACATCGTCTGCAAGCGCCTGGGCGCGGAGCGGATGAGCTACTATCTGAACGAGGCGGCTTCCGACTTGCGGGATGTGTTGATGCCTGATCTGGCTGCTCAGAGCGAGAAGGCGAAGTTGTAGTATACCATAGATAGAGTGGGATTTGTTTTGGAGATATATCCTTGTAGATCATGAAGATCATATGATACATGTACGGAGTACTTTCACGCACTGTAACGATATACTTGTCCCACCACCCCACCACTTGCACTGGAGAGTAAGGCTTTCCGGGGGAGAACCCCCGGACCCCCCTTCTTTTCAGCTTCCCAGTAACACTCAACCCTAAAACACATAATAAAGGCTTCCCGGGGGAGAACCCCCGGACCCCCCTTTCTTTCAACTTCCCAGCAAAACACAAACCCATGACATCAATAATCGGGCGCAGTGCCACAGTGACGAGTACATTGCAAGATATGACAGAAAGCTGGGCTATCACGCCGAGCAGGAATGCCACACGTCATATCCGGCGCATTTCTCGACTGGATGTATGCAGGAGTGGCTATCTGGAAACAACATGTGCAGCCGTGTCTCTATCGAGAGGCCAGAAAGTGGCTGCAGAAGTCGGGTGCTCGAAGGATCACTGTACAGTAATGTGGTTACACTCAGCCAAGAGTAGTTGCAGCTGACGGAATGATCAACCCTGCCGATCTCGTTTGTGGTGAAGTGCGGGGTGAGCTGAGCTGAGCTGAGCTTACAGTTAAATATGAGATAACTGACCCCTCACTTGAATCCTCCTCAATCCAACCTCTGTGTACCAGCTGCCACAAGACAGTCCCCTGTCTATACAACATATCACCATGGCTCAGAAATATGACCTCCCCTTCAAGGTAAGTACAGTAGAATCTTCTCACTAGCATCGACGAAGACTAAGATGGACAGCTCGATGACCCGTCGATTCTCCACTTCGACTCCTTCGTCAACAATGAGTGGAAGCCGGCAAGCAGTGGGGGGAGATTCGAGGTTATAGGTCTGTCTCTTACATTGTCTGCTATAACTTCACATACCCTCTCTCAATACACTATTCAGACTGCATCATAATGTTGTTCTGATGGTCTGGATTTACGGGGGGAGACCCCCCGTACCCCCCTCTCTTGCCCACATGATGCACCTACACAGATACTTCTATAATATTTTGAGGATATACGGGGGAAGAACCCCCGTAGCCCCCATCTCCTTTCCATCCTATTCAACCCAGACATAAAACATTTAAAACTTACGGGGGAAACGCCCCGTACCCCCCCTCTTCCCTTCCCAACCTAACAGTGTTCAGACCCCGCAACCACAACCCCTTGGACCAGCATCCCCACCAACACGGCAACCGACATCTCCAGCTACACGCACTCCGCCTCCACAGCATTCAGCACCTTCCGCACCACCACCGCGCGCCACCGCGCCCAGCTCCTCCAAAACTGGGACACGCAGATCCGCACCCACCGAACAGACCTGGCGCGGATCCTCGTCCACGAAACCGGCAAACCGCTCGCCGAAGCCCTCGGGGAAATCGACTACGCCCTGACCTTCACATGGTGGTTCGTCGGCGAGCCCGAGCGCATTTCCGGGAGTATCACGCCCGCCGCGATCCCCGGCCGCCGGATCCTGACCGTCAAGCAGCCGATCGGCGTGGTCGCCGCGCTGGTCCCCTGGAACTTCCCGGTGGCGATGGTCGTCCGGAAAGCGGCGGCGGCGTTCGCGGCGGGGTGTACCATGATCGTGAAGCCGTCGCCGGAGACGCCGGTCAGTGCGCTGGTGCTGGGGGAGCTGGCCAAGCGAGCGGGGTTCCCGGCCGGCGTGTTGAATGTCATCACCACGGATCTGGAGAATACCCCCGCCGTCAGCGAGGCGCTGTGTCGCGATCCGGCCGTCCGGAAGGTCACGTTCACCGGGTCGACGCGCGTCGGGAAGCTGGTGGCGGGGTACTGTGCGCCCGGGCTGAAGAAGATGACGCTGGAGCTGGGCGGCAACTGTCCGTTCCTGGTCTTCGATGATGCCGACCTCAACCAGGCGCTGGAGATGCTCATGGCGCTCAAGTGGCGGCACGCCGGCCAGGCGTGCATCACTGCGAACCGGGTGTATGTGCAGTCCGGGGTGTATGACAAGTTCGTGGGGATGCTGAAGGAGCGCACCGAGAGGCAGATCAGGGTGGGGAATGGGTGGGAGGACGGGGTCACGATGGGTGCGCTGACCACGCCCCAAGGAGTCGAAAAGGCGCTGCAGCAGGTGCAGGATGCCACGGCCAAGGGGGCGACGGTCGTGCTCGGCGGGGACAAAGTACCTGGCACGGGGTACTTCTTTCAGCCCACCATCCTGAGGGATATGACGGCCGACATGCGCGTGTCGAGCGAGGAGTCGTTCGCGCCGATTGCCGCGCTGTATCGCTTCGAGACTGAGGAGGAGGCCGTCGCGCGCGCGAATGATACCGCTATGGGGCTGGCGAGTTACGCTTTCACTAAGAATGCGGATCGCTTGTGGCGGTTGTTTGAGAATCTGGAGGCGGGCATGATTGGGTTGAATACCGGGTCGTCGTCGGCGGCGGAGGCACCGTTCGGTGGGGTTAAGGAGTCGGGGTATGGGAAGGAGAGTGGCAAGGAGGTCGCGGTGAATGAGTATTTGGTCACCAAGACGGGGACCTTGACGGTTGATGGGCATTACTAGTGTTTGGGGGTGGATGTTGGGCACTGGTGATGAAGATGGTTGTGAGGAATGGATTTAATGTTGTAGGCCCACATAGTCCGTCTGAGTGTCGGATATACTTGCTACTGCTTTTCGGCAGAGCAAGCCTGAACATCGAAAATTGTGCACCACTTGGTGTATTGATCATTAATTGCTTCGCGGATATCTGACCGCCCAGACTCGCATGTTGTTTCCCCTTCCTGTCAACAATGCGACGTGCCAGGTCCATCGCACACGCCCGCTGCTACGCCTATTCCCTGACGGGTCGTAAATCACCCCAAGATGCTACAGAATCATCGTCTTCGACACTTGGAAAGATTCTCCACCTTGTGCTTTGCAACTTTCCTTCGATCCAGCGCTTATCAAATAACAGTAAGAGTCCCGCGAGAGGCTGAGCTGACGACGTGTCGCTCTGCGCCACTCTCTCCGCCAATACCCGGCATCGTGTACCCTCCTGACTACTAGCTAGGTTAATTGACCAGGAGGTACTTCTCCCCTTCGTTCTTCGAATCCACTGTCAACTTGGATGTCGGTATATGGGTCACTCCAGCCTTGCATTAGTGCTTAGGCCACAGCGTTTCTTTCTTTGTCCATGGACTATAACCCGGACACCTGCCCCTGCTCTGTACAAAGTCCGTTCCCACAGACGGCGTTAAAGAATCAAGCAAAGCAACGCCCATCGCTGAGACCCGAATGGACAAGAAAACCTGAACTCAGACGGAATCTGTCGCGTCCCTTGCACGCCGAATATATACGAACGATCGCGGGGGACTCCCCCCAGTCCTTATACCCAGACCCCCAAAGGCGGGGTATACATGACCAACAACTCAGCAGCGCGCTGGTTGGTTCCGTCAGATCATTGCGCTAACCACTTTGTTCCAAATCGGGACGGCCTACGGCCCGCAAAATCGCTAAGAAGGAATCACAGGTGTCGCCCTTACCGGGGCGATACGTGCGCCTAACGGCCCACGCAGCGATTTGGCGGACCCTTGGCCACAGGCCAAGCGGGGAGCAACACACCCGCACCAAACCCCACATACTCCCAAAAACCTACTGCTACGCACCTGGCTACGGTCGTTAACTCCGCAGGGCCGCAGAGATACGACTTGACGGGCCATTCCTTTTAAACGAAATGCGGGCCGAAGGCCGTCCCAAGACGATCTTTTGGGAATAAAAGCGGTTAGCGCCATTTTGACACGTCACTATGCGGGGTAGCGATAGTATAGTATATAGAGTGAGCACCTCCCGGAGATCCGGGTCGTGTTTTTGATTCTCTATTTTCCCCTCCCCTTGACGGAGCTTGTCAGGGAGCCTGTACAGTGCGCGGCGATACGGAGTAGCCCAGGAATCCAGGATCAGGGACGAGATGGCAGCGGAGCAGGAGAAGCCCCATGGAAGGGAGGCGATGAGGGCGAAGCTGGACGGGCAGCTGGGCGCGGAGTTCATACGAGAGCGACCGGGCCCGGGAGGGCAGAAGTTACAGTACGTGTCGGAGGCGGATGTGATCCGGATCATGAATGATGTGTTCGGGTTTGATGGATACAGCACGGCGGTGTTGGATGTTCCGTCCCCGTGGCCGGTGAACGAGATCAGCGATGGTAAGTGGGAGGTCATGGCGATGGCTCGGGTGCGGATCACGGTGTATGTGGACGGACGGCAGGTGTCGCGGGAGGCGGCCGGTGAAGGGATGATGTCCGGGACGCGGGATCGATTGATGGCCATGGGAAAGACGATGAAGGAGGCGGAGACAGACGCGCTGAAGCGGGCGTTCCGGCAGTTTGGGGAGCTGCTGAACTGTGTGTACGACGAGGAGTACCTGGTGAAGCTGTCGTGTGACGATGAGGTAGGCCGGTACGCGCATCAGTCGAATGTGAGTTGGGAGGATTATAAAGCGGAGTGGGGAGAGCAGTTGCGAGGCGTGGCCGGGATGAACGGGTTATTTTCCCGCCCCCGGGGTCTCGTTGCTGGGTCTACCTAGTTGACTGGACTGTCCAGTCTGGCCTACTGCGGCAGGTTACTGACTGTTGATGCTATTTTTTTTTCCTATAATGTGGTTACGTTTTCAAAGTTTGATATGAATGAATGTGTGGCTTATAGTATAATGCTTTTCATTTTCTAGCTGGGGAGATAAGTTAGGGGGGTACGGGGGGCTGGAGGCCCCCTGTCACACCCGGAGCGTAGTGGAGGGGTTGTGGTGGAGGGGGTGCCCCCTACCGACACATGTATCACGGGGATTACACCCCCATACCCCCAGATACATATCTCCCCAGCTTCGAAAATCATATCACAATTATACAATGACACCTTACAGAGCTAATGGACCATTGTCATCAATATCCCAGCGAGATCAGAACGTAACCGGCTGCCAACTGACCCATCTATCGATCTAGGTTGCACTTGGACCTGATATATATGTATATTCCGCGCTTCACACCTTCACGACACAGCAGTCGCAAACAGAAAATGACCGCATTCAACCACACTTACTACATACAAACCTATTCCCGTCTCATATCAACTTTAGGTGTAGTTGAAAGTCAATAAGACAGTATACTCATATATAATTGAGTGACACCCGAAAAACATAAGGGCAGACTGAAAGACTACTACAGTTGTTGATATCAACCAGTCAAGTTGACGATTTACTCCGCAGGAACTTCTTCCGATATCCGGCGAACCACCCCCCAGCATGTACCTATACACCGCTCGGTTAAGCTAGTCAGCCAAGATCTTCCAGCAACCTCCAACACAGAGGTGCAGAATACGTTGCATGTTATCAATAGCAAGCTCCAGATCACCGGACTGCGTGTACTTTCACTGGACTCTGGGAGGGGGGGGGGTGCTTGGCCTCGATGCGTAACAAGAAAGATCTGTACATACAGGTGGATTAGACGGTTGCTTTGATCGGATCGCTGTACGCTATTCAGTACTAAGTAGATTCAACCATCCTTGGGGATTAGATCCAATTCGTCTCAATGATATAGCCAGCATGGCTCAATCCACGGGCTCATGATAAGCATTACGAATACGATGTCAGAATTGGCTTATTCTATGTTTCTGCATGGAGGGAAAATTGTTGGGTCGGGTCAAGTTCCCCCTTCCAGAGGCACCTGGTAGTGGTCTAAACCTGGCCGCCGCCGGGTGGGGAGGAATGATGAATCGAGACAAGGAGTTTGAAGCAACGGATGGTCCTCGAGTCAGGGTTGTTGGGAGGGGGCAGGGGGAGGGGGCGCGGGGCTACAGGTCCGCCGTGAGGCCCGACTAGGAGCATTCATCATTGGCACTATGTCTTACCCGTTTGTCTGGGGAACAGTGAGCCTTGCTGGCGTCAATCGTTTGAAGTGTGGATTGTGCATTTCCAGTTGAGGTGGTGCCGTATAACCTCCATCACCAACAACCCACACCCATCTACCACTTCATCACACATCCACACCACCCACCACGAACCTGGCCTCTTAGCTTTGAACAGCACACTCTAGTACAATCGACTAGGATGGTCTCAGCCCTAATCGATGACTTGAAGAGGAAATCCCGGTGGTCCGGACAGCATCGTGGCCGGTATGCTCTGATGTACACCGTAGTCGCGAGCACTGATGCCTAGTCCTGATACCGACACCGATACCCGGGGCTCTGTCGGCCAGACATAAATACCCCGGAATGCGAAAGCTTATAGATCAAGCAACAAGCTCAAAGTGTCAGCAAAGCACATCTTCCTTTCTCGATTCCCATCCTGAGTGACCCTCTATCCATCGCGATATATCAAAATGACCCGCCCCCAGAACGTCGGCATCAAAGCCATTGAGATCTATTTTCCCAACCGCGTAAGCTGTCTCCACTCATCTCTCCCAGGTTTCATCAGGTGTAATCTAACGCAATGATCCGGAGGCAGTACGTTGCCCAACCCGACCTCGAGAAATACATGCACGTCAGCGCCGGCAAGCACACGATCGGCCTGGGCCAAACGAACATGAGCTTCTGCGATGACCGCGAGGGTATCCCATGCATCCCCAGAGTACCCCTCTTCAGACCCTCACGCCTAACAAACAGCGAACCCACTGATTCACGGCTTGGATAGACATAAACACCCTAGCCCTAACCACCCTCTCCGCCCTGCTCCACAAAAACACCATCCGCCCAACCTCCATTGGTTACCTAGGCGTAGGCACGGAATCCCTCCTCGACCGCTCCAAATCCACCAAAACCGTGCTCATGCAGCTCTTTACGCCGGAAAACCCCGACATCGAGGGCGTGGACACCTACAACGCCTGCTACGGCGGCACCGCCGCGCTGCTGGCTGCCGTCGCGTGGATCGAGTCCTCCGCGTGGGACGGGCGTGACGCCGTGGTCGTCTGCGGGGACATCGCCGCGTATGCAAGGGAGGATGCCGCCGCACGGCCCACGGGAGGCGTGGGGTGTGTGGCGATGCTGGTGGGCGCGGATGCGCCTGTGGTGTTGGAGGCGGGGCTGCCGCGGGCGTCGTATATGCGGCATGCGTGGGACTTCTTCAAAGCGGATTTTGGGAGAGAGGCTGCTTTTGTGGATGGGGTGGGGTCGGGGAGGTGTTATCTGGAGGCGGTGGATGGGTGCTATCGGGGTTGGGTTAGGAAGATGACGGCTTTGGGGGAGGGGGCCACTGGGATTGACATCGACGCCTTCGATTATTTCCTCTTTCACGCGCCGAACTGCAAGCTCGTGGCGAAAGCGTATGCGCGGCTGCTGTGGAACGATCTGCTTCGCACCGGGAATATCCCGGAGGAGCTGCGGCCGGCGAGGCTGGATGATGAGAGTACCCTCGGGGATAAGGGTCTCGAGAAGCAGTTGATGGCGCTAGCGAGATCGCGCTTTGAGGAGAGGGTGCAGCCCGGTCTGCTGGTCCCCACTCAGTGCGGGAATATGTACACCGCCAGTCTGTACTCCGGGCTCGTGGGGTTGCTGGCCTCCGTGCCGAGTGAGCGGCTCCAGGGGAAGAGGATTGGCATGTTCAGTTATGGGAGTGGGCTGGCGAGTACCCTGTTCACGTTGGTGGTGCGCGGGGATACGAGTGTGATGGCGCAGAGGCTGGATCTGCACAGCCGGTTGGCGGCTCGTGTGTCGGCTGCGCCGGAGGTGTGGGATGAGATGTGTCGGTTGCGGGAGGCGGCGTTTCAGCGGAGGGAGTATGTGCCTCGTGGCGATGTGGGGGATTTGCTTCCGGGGACGTATTATTTGGAGTATGTGGATGAGAAGTTGAGGAGGCGGTATGCGGTTAAGGCTTAGCTTAATGTAATGAAGGGAGATGAATTGAGCTTTATGGTCATGTTGGATGGCGAGCGTTCCTATCCTTAGGGCACTTAGGGCAAAGAGTATATTGTGAGCGGGTTGCAGTCGAGATGGAGGCTGTATCCTGTTTGCCAAAGTCTAACCAACCCCAGACTGCCGGACAGGATTACCCATGAATGAAGACACAGGAAATTGCGGTCATGGCTGGTAGCGAGTCTGGTGTGGTGTTCTGACAGGCCCAAGTCGCACGGCACCCATGGTTCGGATCGTATCGAGCATCTTGACGTCAGCATGTGAAGCGTCAAACTCAACCTCATCCATTCCCATAAAGAGTCGGTGCGACAGACCGTGACTTTCTGACCCCATCACACACATCTACTACTACAACTATTACATCTCAAACCATCTCAAACTCCACAGCCAACCCACAATGTGGCGCACAACCCTCAAAACCTCCCGCCCTCTCCTCCTCTCTCGGGGCATAAAACCCCAAACCCACCTCCCTCTCCTCTACAAAACACCTTCCAAGCGATCCCCCCACACCAGCCCCAGCCCCAACCCGGCCCCGACCCCGTCCTCCTCCTACCTCTCCAGCCACCACCGCAACCGCCACCCGGAATCCGACCTGGACCGCCACCTCCTGCGGCCGGAGTCCTACGAGACCTCGAAGAGCGGCACCGACGACGCGGCCGCCCACCACCCGTGGTCGTTCGACCCGACCATCACCGACCCGGCGCTGGAGGTGCTGGCCTCGGACGCCGAGTGCGCCCTCGACGACTACCGCGAGGACGACCCGCTGTACGTCAGCCCAGGCAACACGGAGGTTAGCCGATTTTTGGACCCGATGGCTGGCGGCGCGGCGCACAATGCCATCAAGCCGGGGTGTTCGGGGATGGGGTGGACGCGGAAGGCGCATGTGTTTCGGGTGCGGACGCAGCCTGGGGAGAGCGGGTGGGGGAAGGGGTTTGAGCGGTATGAGCGGGTTTTGCGGGAGATAAGGAGGAGGAAGGTTGCTGAGGGGGGAGCTGCGGAGAGTGGTGTTGAGGCTGGAAAGGAGGGGAAGAGGGGGAAGGGGTGATCTTCGTGTCTGAGAGGGGGATGGAGTTGGGTAGGAGAGAAAGGTACGGTGTGGTGTGGTGTGGTGGACGATGGAGATTCAGGGTATATAGGGCTGATAGGGTTGGATGGGAAATTGTGTGCTTTACTATGCTTGTCTTTGTGGTTGGGGCTAAAGTGGTTGGCGTTGTGTTTATACTTGGTACATATGCTTGGAATATATCGCTTTTTACACTAGTGTGGGCTATTGCAGTGGCATTGGTGTAAGCAACATTCTTTTACATAGTATGTGCATCATTGTTTATATATAACTGGTCACCCCTGCTTATAAGTGTGAGAATTCCTAGTGCTTAAAGGTAAGAAGTTGGCAGGGTTAGGTAGGGCTGGCTGGTGAATGACCCCCCATCACCTCTCTTCCTTCTACGCACAAGTACAGTACAATTGGATATGGCAGCGACCATCGAAAACCTGCCGATCCCACTAAGAAGAAATTAACAGTAGTCTAGACCGCCCACCACCCATTTTAGCCAATGCGTTAGGCCGGGCTGGGGCGCGCCACGCGATCTTCACTCATTACGTCACGCCGCGATCCGGATTCCACCCCTTGGCATGCCCCAGTTTCGAGTTGACATTTAACGGACTGCTATCTTTCTGTCAGCTTGAGACCATACGTATTCGTCGTTGAGCATGATTCATGCGTCTGATGAGAATACAATTAGTTCAGAAGAAATTCGGAGTACATTGAGTCGCTAATTAAAAGAGCTGGAAAGGTTTTATGCTATGCTATGCTATGCTATCTACATACTACCTGAGGATGTACTACACAGCTGTAACCAGTTAAGTTGGTCAGGAGCAGTCCATACTGTACCACTGCATACGTATTCACGCCACTGTCCGTCATCACTCCGAACATCCAGACATCTCAGGACTGCAGACCTCCAGCCCTGCCCCGATACGTCACCAGGCGGGACCTCCAATTAAACTCGTGGGCACGGATACACTCTGGGTGGCTTGATCAATTCTCCGAGATGTGAAAAGTGGAGCCGCCCATGATCTCATCCGCCGCCCAGCAACACCGCCCATGTCTTTGTTCGATGGCAGTGACAGCCAGGTACTGAGTGGACTGACAGGGGCAGGGAAGACAGGGACTACATACCCTGCAGAGTGGAGTACCTCCTGGAAAAATCGATAGTATGCATATACACAAGTGTGAGCAAAGGAGACGCTTGCAGCAAACAGAATCAATTCAGACGATTCTCTTTGAAGCCACCATCCTTTTATACCACCACTCCTGCACGCTGATGTCGCTGCCGCCCCCATACATCAACCAGCAGCAGGATCCCGTCCCGCTGCCCTAATACGATATACTCAGTACATCTGACCATCGAAGGCCTTACATCCCTGCACAACCTGACGCAATGATGATCGAGTGTCGACCTCCTCGAACCCATCGCAATGCTTCCTCCCCCTCCCTTAACCCCGAGCCAGTTTCGTATCCTCGGCCGAGGAAGTGGATCCGCGATGATGAAAAAGCCACAAAAGCACGGCATTGACACCCACTCTACCTTAGTCCCCTCTCCACTTCTCCACTCCGACGTACAGGTACTGTACTCCAATGCACTTGAATGCCCTTCTGTAGCATGTCCCTGTCTCTGTGCCCTGACACCACCCACCGCACCCTGCATCACTGCTACCAAGTCAATCCCTGCAGCCCACAACCCACAGCCCATTCACCCCCCCTCCCCCCCCCAGATGTGACGCGTAGGGCTTACAGGTCGAACGGGCTTGGCCCCGGCAGCACAGAGCTCGTAGCGCATGACGTAGGTGGATAGAGCTGCGAACTACACACACACACACACACACACACACACACAAATCGACACACATCGACACACATCGACATCATCATCATCATCCTCGTCACGATACACAAGATGCAACATAAAAAGGGGAGGGATGTCGGGACTCGCTGGGGTTGGATTCTAGATTCAGAATTGTTCTTTCGCAACTACACCACAAAACCCCATCCACGACTTGTATATTAGTTTACGGTTCACGACTCCCTACTTCTCTACCGACCTACCTAATAACGAAGCACACTGCACGACGACACGGCCTTAGCTAGCTTGTTTGATTCCAGGCTGAGGGTTTAGGACCACTACCACGACTACCACGACTACATACTACAGTACAACAACTACGATCGACGCGCAGTTGCCTGTTCGGGACGACTGCCCTATACCACTGCATCCCCCATCCCACGCACCTTCCTGTTTCGCTCAACCATACCCTACCATCTCACATCTTCAACACACACCACACCACACACATCTCACCTCACTTAACCATCATTCACTACCATTCATTACTCATTGATCATCCCCCTCCTCCTCATCATGTCCTCCCCCTTCATCAGCAAAGTCTCCAAGCTGAACCTTAGCCCCGACTCGCGCAAGGGCACGCCGCCCAAGCTCCGCCGCGAGCAATCCGGTGCCACCGAGAAGACTGAGGAGGATTCCAGCCTGCCCACCACCCCGACCCCGAAGGGCAAGGCCTCCGCTGCGCGCCACCAGTCCGAGCAGCGCGACTCCCCCGTCCCGGCCCCCAAGGACGCTCCTTCCCAGGCCTCGGCTTCTGCGTCGGGCTCCCGCGCCCAGAGTCGCGTGGGCCGCAGCGAGAGTGAAGCCGAGCAGCCCCAGGAAGAGCCTCAGGAGGAGGGCCAGGAGGAACAGCAGGAAGAAGAAGAGAATGGGCAGGAGCAGCCGACTCCGAGTTTGAACGGCGGACCCACCGAGTCGCACCCCGAGCATCTCGATCTCTCCGTCCTTAAGGGTCTGGAGGTCGGCGAGGACGGGCTCATCCACGACCAGGACGGGAACGCGATTGGTCGACTCGTCGAGGGCAAGCCCGAGGATCTGGTCGGCTATACCGTCGGCGACAATGGGGAGATCCTCGACGAGGATGGCGACCTGATCGGCGTGGTCGATGTTCTGGCGGAGGCGTTCCAGAACCAGCAGGATGGCGTGGATGCTAGTCAGGCTGGTGGTCCGGATGAAGACCAGGAAGAAGAAGAGGAGGAGGAGGAGGGCCAGCATGAGCAGACTAATGGGATCGTCGACCAGGCTGCCGACACTGTTGGGCAGGCGGCGGACACTGCTACCGCTGCGGTGAGCAATGTCGCCGACTTGGCCGGTAAGGCTGTCTCGGAGTCGGGCGACATCAAGGACGATGCCGGCCAGACTGTTGGGAAGCTCGTCGAGGGCGAGCCGGAGGAGCTGGCGGGCAAGGTGCCCAACGACCAGGGCGAGATCCTCGGCGACGAGGGCGATGTTCTTGGTCGCGTGGATGTCGCTTCGCAGGCGAAGGAAGCTGCGGGAAGTGCTGCCGGCTCCAGCAAGGCCGCCTCCCGTGAGTCTGGCAAGGATGCTGAGCAGAGAGGCAGCGTCGCTGGGACGGCTGCTTCCAAGGCTACGGGCTCTGCCGCCGGCAGCGCTGCCGACAAGTCCAAGGCCGCGTCCGGCGCCCAGCCTGAGGACGACCAGAGCACCGTTGGCCCCAAGTCCACCGCAGACAATGTCTCGGCGGAGGAGCTCACCCCCGAGGACGCCGTTGGCGAGAAGCCTGAGGCTTCCGAAGCTGACGAGGCGAAGGGAACCGTCGCTGAGAAGTCCGAAGCGCCTGGTACAGAGGCTGACGAAGCCAACGAGACTGTCGCCGAGAAGTCCGAACTCCCCGGGTCTCAAGCACCCGCCACAGAAGCCGCTGGTACTGAAGCTGACGAGGCTAAGGAGACTGTCGGTGACAAGTCCGAGGCCCCTGGCTCTGAGGTTGCTGGCGCCGAGGCTGAGGGTGAGGCCAAGGAGGCCCCCGAGGAGGCTGCTGAGGCGGCGACCGAAGGTGTTCCTGAGAGTGCCCCCGGAGATGCCGCCGAGGAGAAGTATGAGACCGCTCAGGAAGAGGTCCCCGAAGAGGCTACTGAGGAGGCCCCGGAGGAGGCCCCTGAGGAGGCAGCCGAAGAAGGCACAGAAGCGGAGAAAGAGCTCCCCCCCATCTCCTCTCTGGAGGGCCTGCGGTGCAACAAGCTGGGCAAGATCATCAACCCGGCCACCGGCAAACCCGTCGGTGAGTTGATCGAGGGTGATGCGAAGAAGCTCGCCTCTCTCGGTGCTCAACTTGACGACAAGGGCCAGTTCTGGGACAACCGCGGCAACGTCATCGGCCGAGCCCAGACCCTCGCTCCTGAGGAGTACCCTGATGAGCCACCTTTTGGCGGCTTGGAGGGCCTGCATGTCGTCGAGGATGGCTGGGTCGAGGACCAGAACGGCAAGCGCGTCGGCAAGATCGTCGACGGCGACGCCAAGAAGGTCCTGGGCCGCCCCGTTGACGAGGACGGTGATGTGACCGACAAGCACGGCAACGTTATCGCCAAGGCGGAGTACTACGAGGCCCCCGACGAGGAGCCCGAGCCCGAGGTCGAGCCCGAGAAGATCGACCTCTCCAGCCTGGAAGGTCTCACCCCCAACAAGCTCGGCTATGTGATCGGTCCCAAGGGCGTCCCCATCGGTCGGGTCGTTGAAGGTAACCCGAAGGAGCTGGCCGGAAAGGAGATCCACGATGGCCAGATCTACGACGGCCCTAAGCCCATTGGACGGGTCGAGCTGATCCCCGAGAACGAGCGCGAGAAGAAGCCCGAGGGACCGTTTGCTGGTCTGGAGGGCCTCGTGGTCAACAAGGAAGGATTCGTTGAGGACGAAGAGGGCAATATTGTCGGTAAGGTGACCGAAGGGGATGTGAAGAACCTACGCGGACGCACTGTCGATGAGGATGGAGACATTATCGACAAGTTCGGCAGCGTCAAGGGTCACGCCGAGCCCTACGAAGTGCCCGAGGAAGAAAAGCCCGAGGAGGTGGATCTTTCTATCCTTGAGGGTAAGGTCGTCAACAAGGCCGGCAACGTCGTTGACGGGCAGGGCCGAGTCTTTGGTCGTGTCGTCTCTGGAGGCAAAGGACTGGCCGGACGCAAGGTCGACAAGAAGGGTCAGATCTGGGGTGATGATGGCAAGGTCATTGGCCAGGCTGAACTCGTCCCCGGAGCCGATGAGCAGAAGCCCGAGGGCCCATTCTTCGGCTTTGACAACGCGGTCGTGGGCAAGGACGGCGTGGTCACCGATGGCACTGACCGTATCATTGGTCGTGTGATCGAGGGCGATGCCAAGCGCCTGCAGGGCCGCAAGGTCGACGAGGATGGCGACATCCTCGATAAGAACGGCAACCCCATTGGCAAGGCTGAGCGCTGGGAGCCCGAAGAGAAGAAGCGCAATGTCAACCCCATGGCTGGCCGCAAGGTCAACAAGGAGGGCGAGGTGCGCGATGCTGATGGCAACCTCATCGGCAAGTTGACCTCAGGTGATCTTCCTTCGTTGATCGGTAAGGAGATCGATGACAACGGCTACGTGGTGGACAACGATGGCAATAAGATTGGCGAATGTACCTTGATCGAGAACATCCCCGAGCCCGAGCCCGAGCCCGAGGAGCCCGAGGAGGAGGTGCAGGAAGAGGAGCCCGGTCCATCCCCGGAGGAATTGGAGGCGAAGAAGAAAGAGGAGGAGGACCGTCAGTTGGCCAAGAAGATGAGCGCGATTGTGGGATCCACCTTGGACCGCCTTCGTCCTATCTGCAAGATGATCTCCGAGGTAAGATTCTACCCCGAGAGGATGGTATCGTATTGATTGCTAACGTCTCCCAGCACGTTGACAGGGCCGACCGCACTCCGAAGGACGAGCTAGACGAGGAGCAGCTGGTCAAGGACGTGAAGCCTCTCCTGGAAGAAGGTGGCCAGATCCTTCAGGAATGCAATGGCTCGATTCGGGCCCTCGACCCCGACGGACGCATCGCTTCCACTGCGAAGGCCCGCGCGGCCTCGCACGAGGCCTCTCCGGAAGAATACGCGCTGGCTGACCAGCTCAAGGAGCTCACCGACACGGTGCTGCGAACCATCGACAACGGCAAGAAGCGCATCGCCGGCATGCCTCACGCCAAGAAAGAGCTCAACCCCCTCTGGGGTCTGCTCAGCGAGCCTCTCTTCCAGATCATCGCGGCTGTCGGCCTGCTGTTGAGCGGCGTCCTTGGTCTGGTGGGTCGTCTGCTGGAAGGTCTGGGATTGGGACCCCTCGTGAAGGGCCTGCTCGGTGGCTTGGGTCTTGACAAGTTGCTCAGCAACCTCGGATTGACCTCGCTGACCGATGCCCTGGGCTTGACTGGTCGCAAGAAGAAATAAAGGTGGAGCGCAACCCGTGGTTGAGACTGTGATCTTATATCTTTGTGGTGTATTTGTGATGACGAGCTTGATACCTGTAATGTTAGTTGATGTCTGATGTTTGATTTCGACAATTTGAATGTGTTTGATATATGTTTATTGGCAGTGTCATGTCATGGGTTGTGTAGTTTGCCTCGATTAAAGATCGACATAGTTACGAAGAGAGTGTTCTAAATGTGCCAATAGGCAGACACTCCGCCGGGTTTATCTCGGACGATCGTCCAGGGAGGCAAATGAGATAAGTAGATCTTTCCGAAAATTCGCCTTCATCTTATCGCATCCCAGTCATTCGTGCAGGGAGGAAGATGGTAATGTGGGTGGTCACTAGCACAGCTGGACGCATTCACAGCAAGTGTCATATAGACCTCCCACTACTCATAAGAAACCTACCACTAAGACATGATATGATATCTCATTGATGCAATGCACTGTACTTGTATGGAGTGTACTATACTTTGTGTCGTGTACTTCTTCAACAAAACCTTCCAAAACCAAAGAATAAAGAAAAGGGTATAAAACCTCATACTCAACATTCCTAACCCTGAATGACCCAATCATCCAATGACCCATTCACCCACGCACCCACAACCCCCTCCCTAAAAATGGTAAGAGTAACGGCAAGCTGAGGGCAAGATCACAGCTTCGCCGTCGGCGCAATCGCCTTCCGCCGCACCTGCTGCACCGAGAAATCCACCTCGTCGGCGGGCGTGGGCCCGGCCGTTGCGTCCTCGAACAGCCGCCGGCCCACGAGGTCGGACATGCGCATGACGCGCGAGGAGACCGTTGCGCCGTCGCGCCGGTTTTTGCTGCACCAGGGGCATTAGTATCGCCTATTCGTTTTGATGACATGATAGAGGGGGGGGGTCAATCCCCACACTCCCATTTTACTTCGGAAAACTTGGGAGAAAAGGGGTAGAAGAAAGGGGGGCGGGGAACTCACCCCTCACGGCGCGACTGCGCGATCAATTCGGTGAAGTCCCACAGGCGGCCGTGCGGGAGGACCTTGCCGGTGGCGGGGTCGCGCTCCGGGGTCCACTCCGGGGCGAGGCGGACGGAGGAGGCCTTGGATTCCTTGCTCTTGGCGATGTGGATGATGCCCTCCTCGGCGAAGCGTTGGTAGGAGTTCTTGAGGGTTTCCTTGTTGACGGCTTCGAAGTAGGAGAGGTCGCCTTGGTGGTAGAGGGTTTTACCGAGCTTTTTGGACGTGAGTCTTGCATTCGGTGGGGGCTAGGGGAGGGGAGGCTCACCAGCTGGGCGTTGTCTTGGGCCTTGCTCAGATCGATCCACACGTCTTTCGGGAAGTCGGAGGGCGGCGTTAGTCCCAGCAGCGAGACGGAGCCGAGCCACGACGCTTCGATGAAGGGCCAGATCAGGAAGCAGTAGAAGTCGTAGTTCTCGCGGCCGCATTGGCGCTCGGCGTCGCTGAGCTCGACGGTCAGCGGCTTGCCCGACGAGGGATCGCGGCTGACGACAATCACGTTGTCCTTCTCGAGGCCCCGGAGGGTTTTGTCCAGGTTGGTGGTCAACCCTTCTGGCGGGAAGATGAATTCGCCACGGAATAGCTGAGTGGGTCAGTGAAGAGTCCATACAACGGTGAGAGAACGTACCTGCGAGAGGAAAGAAACCTGGCTCATGAGGTCGGGAAAAGACATGCGCTGGTAGGACGGCCCGCCGCCCTGTTTGATGCGCGTGTACATCGCCGCCGAGACCAGGGCTTCGGTGATGAAGAGGTGGATCGTCATGTTACGGTAGAAGGAGAGTTGGAAGCGGTCCACCGCGTAGTAGGTCGGCTCGACCAGTCCGGTCACCTTGCCGACAATCTGCGGCCCCAGTACCTCCAGCGCGCGGTCGACAACCACCTCGGTGGGGAATCTGTAGAAGTGCGCCACGCGGCCGCCTTTGGCTTTGACCCGTTCACAGAGCCATTCGACGCGTCGCACAAGCTCGCCCTTGCCCACACCGCGTCCCCGCAGCGTGAGAAGCACCGTTCCGACCAGCGCGGTGGGCATCATGACCGACACATTATTGATATCCGACAGCACTCGGTATCCTAAAGACCTTAAGATGCGGCCTCGCTCGACATTGCTCAGCTTCTGGCTCCCAATCTCGGCGATTTGACCCGGGAGCCGTGTCAACTGCTGGGTGATGAAATCTTTCAGGCTCCATGGTTTATGGAAGCGGACGTCGACCCGACCCAGCTTTAACGACAGAACGGATGACGAGGAAAGAAAATCCGCCAAGTTCTCCTTCCGCTTTGGCTGACCCAACAGCTCGCTGATATAAGACCTGGAGTTACGATTAGCCAACACTCACGGACCAGGACCTGGCGCCATACTCAGTCTCGATGACCTTGTCATACTGTGTACTGACAGGACAGATGATCGTATCCTCTACTCGACCCGACAAGACACTATCCAGGATGAAGCTCAGGATCCCAAACTTGGGCGAAAGCAGCTTCCCTGTCCGCGACCGGCCACCTTCAATAAAACACTCGAAATTAAACCCCTGCTGCAGTAGCGTATCGATATACGCCTGCACGACAGTATTATAGAGCGGATCATTCCCAAAACTCCGACGAATCCACATAGCCCCTACGCCCACCATCCGTCAGCCGTGAGCACAAGTAAGCAACGACGAGCAGCCGTAATCTTACCTGCATGCTGCAAGAAGGGGCCCACCAGCGGGAAGTTGAGATTGTCGCCGGCGACCACCACCGGAAGCCCGATCCCCAGACGGTAACAGATCAACTGCAGCGACACATAGTCGACATGGGATTTGTGGCACGGCAGGAAGACGATGGACCGTTTTTTCCGGGCCGCCTCTTCGGCCACCGACCTTAACCGAAGGACCTCCTCGCTCGACACATGGATCCCTACCCGAGATCAGCAACCACCAGCAAACCACCGGTTTGGCCAATACATACCCTGGTGATACGCCCTCGTCAACAACTGCGTTGCGACATAGTAGGCCCCGCGAATGAACCGCTTGCTCTCCATCTTGCAGATCATATTGTCCAGCATGGAGTCGACCACCTCCTTGAGGTGCGTCTCGATCTCGTTGCGCCGATGCGCCTTCTTCGCGTCCGGCGGACCGGGCACCACATCCAGCAGGCCTTCCGTCTCCTCAACCGCCAGGCGCAGCTCGGCCAGCTCCTTCACTTTGCCCTGCAGCAGCGGGCTGGCGAGGATGTGGGACTTCATGCGCTCGGAGAAGCCCGGGTAGAAGATGGGCTGGCCAATAACCTCGTCGTAGGCGCGCCAGCCGGTGCCGGACATGTAGAGGCTCACCTCACGGAGGAAGTCGAAGGGGTTCTCGCGGAAGCGGGCCATGTGGCGGACGAGATTGCGCTCGGGGATCTGGTCATCTTGGGGCTCGGGCCCGCCGGCGACGCCGCTGGGATGGATGGTGAGCTTGTTGCCGACGATCTCGAGGTCGGGAGCGGATTCGCCGACTGAAGGGTTGGTGTCGGAGGGCATTGTGGTGGGATGGGACTGGGGTAGTGGTGGTGGTGGTGGTAGTAGTGGTGTTATTCGCGGGAACGCCGAGGGGATTGTTTGTTGGTCGGACAGGGATGGAGATCAAGCTGGAGCCAGTGCATTAAGGCATCAGGCAATGGAAGTTTGGAAGTCTATCAAGTCAGCGGAAGTGGATAGGGAGTTGGAGCCATGGTCAAATAGCTCCAGGATGTTGAGAGGGAGGGGAGAGAGGAGAAAAGCGGAGAGGGGAGGGAATTGGAGTACGAAACCAGACCAGGGACGATCTCCACGCTATTTCCCCAGAGTTACGGAGTGGCTTTACCGTTCTGTAACTTCTGTAACTTAACGGTGCCTCGGATGTGCTCACGTGAAAGTGGCTGTTGTACTGTATGCACTGTTTGTACTGTACCAGCAACCACTAAACCCAATGGAGAACCAGCGGCAAAGGATGAGCTCAACGCAGCAGCCATGAGCACGATCCCCTTACTTGTACTTGTACCTCCCCTTCGCCTCTCGCCTCTCGCCTCTGCATGGTTCGGGATGGACCGCAGAGCATCCATGCAATCAGTCCCAGATGACCTGACCCTGGCCATTCTCTCCATACACCCCAGAGATCAATCCCCCCCTCGGCCGTTGTGAAGCTTCACCCCAAGACAGTAGCAGACAGAACAGAACAGCTCCACAGCGGGGACCCGCAAGGAAAAGAAGCATCCATCCCCATCCGCCAGACCGAACAGCCCTCCGAAAATCCTCTATCCCCTCCTCACTCAAACCCTCAAACCCACAATGTTCACCTTACGACGGCAATTCTCCAGTACGCATACGCAGTCCCATCCCCCTCTCCTCTCCACACCAAACCCTCCAACGCATACTAACCACCCCTCCCCAAAAAAACAGCCGCCGCATCCCGCCTCAAACCCACAGCCAGCACCATGACGACCCCCGCACCGATCCAAAAACACACCTTCCAAGTCTTCCGCGACGTGCCCCCGCTGCGCGCCCTGCGCAGGGAGATCCTCCTCTCCAACCGCACGGTGGGCCTCGTGCCAACGATGGGCGCGCTGCACGAGGGCCATCTGGCATTAATCCGACAAGCGGCAGCCGAGAACACGGACGTGATCGTCAGCATCTTCGTGAACCCGACGCAGTTCGGCGTGAACGAGGATCTGGCCAGCTACCCGCGCACGTGGGACAGCGACGTCGCCAAGCTGGAGGCGCTGAACGCGGAGCTCGTTGCTGCCTCCCCCAGCAGCACCAGCAGCACGCGCACCACCTCCCCGCAGCAAGGCCGCATCACCGCGATCCTCGCCCCCACCGCGCAGGTCATGTACCCATCCCTCCCGCCCAGCTCTGAAATCGACGGCGACGGCTCTTTCGTGACAATCACGCCCATCGCCCGGAAGTTGGAGGGGGCGTCGCGGCCCGTCTTCTTCCGCGGCGTGGCGACCGTGTGCATGAAGCTGTTCAACATTGTGGGCGCGGAGCGGGCGTACTTCGGGCAGAAAGACATTCAACAGACGGTCGTGATCCGGCGCATGGTCAAGGATTTCCACGTGGACACGGAGATCAAGATCGGGGCGACGGTGCGCGAGGCCGACGGGCTGGCGATGAGTTCCCGGAACGTGTACCTCGGGGCGAGGCGGCGGGCGGTGGGGTTGGTGCTGTATCGCGCGCTGAAGGCGGCGGAGGAGCGGTATGCCGTTGGGCACAAGGTGCAGCGCAGGGAGATTCTGGACGCCGCGGAGGCGGTCACGCAGCAGGTGCGAGCAGAGCAGGAGGCGCTGGCCCCGAAACAGCGCGCGCGGTTTGAGGTCGATTACATCTCGCTGGCGGATCCGGACACTCTGGAGGAGCTGGAGGTCGTGGACCCCGCGAAGGGGGCGATTCTGAGTGGCGCGATCAAGATGGCACCGCTGGAGGAGACTGCGCCGGGCGAGGACTGCGGGCTGGGCGAGGGCAAGGTGCCCGTGCGACTGATCGATAACCTGATCTTTGCGCCGCGGGCGTAGCTGCTTGCTTGCTCCAGGCCAGGTTCTACGCGCCGTACCGCAGTACATATACCCAACATCAGAAGAAAAGATATTTTATACAATGTAAACTAGACTAGATTCAGACCCTTTAATAGAAGCCATAATCAAATACACAATCAAACCTGCCACCCCCTCCCCCGAAACCCTCTGGGGTAAGTGCATACCCAGAAAGGAAAATAGGGCACATGGAGAGGGCTCGGAAGGAGTCTCGGCCCGAGAAAATTTCCCATCCCCAAAGCTTCCTCTGCTGTTCCCCTCTGCAACGCAACGCAACGCAACGCAACGCAACCCGCCCGACCGCCTCAGAGAAAATCCACGGTCTGGAACAAACAACTACCACCAAGAAAAAACTCAACTTCAACCCCCTCACCCAACACCAACACCAACACCACCAAACTCCTCATCAGCCAAAAGCACCCTTACCACCCACAACAACAACACCCCCCTCCCCGAAAAAAATGGCCGACGACGGCCTCCTCCTAAACTTCACCCTAGGAGGCGACACCGTGCTGAACCCAACCACCACCAAAGTCAAAGGCGGCACATGGCGGGACCGACTCAGCGCCCGCAAGATCGCGGCGCACCGCAAGACCCCGCGCGACCCGAACGCGCCCAAGCCCGAGCACACGAGCAAGAACCCGAATCGCATTGCCGTATCCGCGCGGCCGGTGAAGCGCCAACGGACGGACGATAACGACGCCACACCGAACAACCACAAACAGAATCAAAACCAGGCGGCGCGGCCGTTCGTCTCCTCGCTGTTCACGAAGAATCCGGTGCCCCAGAATGTGGAGGATGAGAGTAAGGATGCGGGGGAGGTGGAGGAGGCGAAGCCGACGAACGCGCCGCTGATCGATGGGCTGGATACGTTTACGAATCTGGGGTTGTCAGAGAGTTTGGCGGCGCATTTGTTGACGAAGTTGGGGGTGAAGGCGCCGACGGCGATTCAGAAGGCGTCGATTTCGCAACTCCTCGAAGAGGAGAGTGATGCGTTTATTCAGGCGGAGACGGGGTCGGGGAAGACCATGGCGTATTTGCTGCCGTTGGTGCAGCGGTTGATGAGTATTTCAAAAGCGTCAGCGGGCGGGAAGGACGGCGTGGCGATTGGGGCCGGGGCCGCGGGCGGGGATGCGTCGGCCGTGCACCGCGACAGCGGACTGTTTGCCATTGTGCTGGCGCCCACGCGCGAGCTGTGCAAGCAGATCGCCGTCGTGTTGGAGGGCTTGCTGCGGTGCGCGCACTGGCTCGTGGCCGGGACGGTGATTGGTGGCGAGAAGAAGAAGTCTGAGAAGGCGCGTCTCCGCAAGGGGCTGAACATCCTCGTCGCGACGCCTGGTCGGTTGGCGGATCATTTGGAGAACACACAGGCGCTGGACGTGAGTAATGTGCGGTGGTTGGTGCTGGATGAGGGCGATCGGTTGATGGAGCTGGGGTTTGAGAAGGAGCTGCAGGGCATCATTCAGAAGCTGGACGCCCGGCAGCGGCCCTGTCGCATCCCCGGGGTGCCGGCCAAGCGCACGACGATCCTGTGTTCCGCGACGCTGAAGATGAACGTGCAGAAGCTGGGCGAGATCAGTCTGAAGGACGCGATCCACGTGCAGGCGGACCCCGCCGACGAGGACCCTGATGCTGTCAAGCAGAAGGACGAGGACGAGGCGTTCCGCGTCCCCGCGCAGCTGAAGCAGTCCTACGCGATCGTCGCGGCCAAGCTGCGCCTGGTCTCGCTGACCGCGTTCCTGAAGCGGACGTTCATGCGCAAGGGCTCCGTGATGAAGGCGATTGTCTTCGTCTCGTGTGCGGACTCGGTGGATTTCCACTACGAGCTGTTCACGCGCAAGCTCAAGGAGGAAGATGAGGAGAAGAAGGAGTCGGAGGACAGCGACGATAGCGACGACAGCTCAAGCGAGGATGAAGAATCCGACAACGAAAAGAAGCCAACGACCAAACCCAACGAGCACGGCACCGTCGCCCGAGCCACCGCGTTTTCCAACCCCTCCAACCCTGTGATGCTGCACCGCCTGCACGGCTCGCTGCCGCAGCACGTCCGCACGGCGACGCTGGGCGCGTTCGCGCGCAGCAAGGAGGCCTCGGTGCTGATCTGCACAGACGTGGCCTCGCGTGGTCTTGATCTGCCGAACGTGGACCTGGTCGTCGAGTACGACCCGGCCTTCAGCGCGGAGGACCACCTGCACCGCATTGGGCGCACGGCGCGTCTCGGGCGCGACGGCCGGGCGCTGCTCTTCCTGATGCCCGGCTGCGAGGAGAACTACGTCGACATCCTGAAGCGCGGGTACCGCGACGGCGGCAAGGCGCTGACGCGGATGAATGCGGATGACATCCTGAAGCGCGGGTTCGGTGGGAATGTGCAGGCGCAGAGCAAGGACTGGGAGGTCAAGACGACCGACTGGCAGATGGACGTCGAGCGCTGGGCGGTCGACAACCCGCAGTACCTGGAGATGGCGCGGCGGGCGTACCAGTCGCACATCCGCGCCTACGCGACGCACATCGCCAGCGAGCGCCACATGTTCAACATCAAGGAGCTGCACCTGGGTCATCTGGCCAAGAGCTTCGCGCTGCGCGACCGGCCCAGCAAGATCAACGTGCCGGGCCTGCGGCAGAGCAGCGGCGACGCCAAGAAGGACTTCAAGGCGGCGCGCAGCACGGTGGGCGGGAAGAAGCGCAAGGCCGGCGAGGATGATGGGGATCGGGGCGCCGCGGATGTGTCTCTGGCGGCGCAGAAGATGAGAGCCAAGATGAAGGAGCACATGGCGGGGGCCAACGAGTTCAATCTTGCGTAACCGTCATCACCTTCTTCATCACACAAAAGAGCAAGACCAAAAGCAAGAGCATGTAAATAATCGAGATCGATGGATGAATGCAGACCAAATCAATAGATATCCCACAACGAGATCTTTCCATCCTTGGAGCCAGCAGCCAGCCAGTGGGTATTCTGGACTTTCTGATTGCGTAGTCGCTGATGGACAGCCGAGAGGCCTCCTCCTTTGCCATCAAGGCCCGTAAGCGTACGCTCACCTTCACCTTCCCCTTCACCTTCCCCCACAACCTCAGCCCCATTCCCCTGAGTCCCACTCCCAACCCCCGCAAAAGCAACAGCATAACACCCCTCCTTATGCCACTTCAGAACCGCCACCTCCTTCAGCGTCTTACACGAATAGACCCGGACCCTGGAATCCCACCCGGCCGTCGCCAAGATCCGCCCATCGGACCGGACCCTCAATCCCTGCTGCCCGGCATGCCGCGTACTCACCACCTTGGCGGGCTGCGTCTCCCTCCCAGCCCCAGCCCTCCGGACGAAGGGATGCATAACGACCTTCGCATCCGCCGCCGACGAGAAAACCCACTCGCCCGACGGGGCAGCATCAATCGATAGAACTGGCTGGTCGTGCGCGCGGCTGGCGTACAGCTTCTCCCATTTCCAGGTGCCCGGGGCACTGTTTTGTTGTTGCTGCTGCTGCGGAGCCAGACCCTGGAAAGAGATTGGAGACCGGAACACCATGACGCTGCCGTCTTCATACGCAGCCGCGACGTAGAGTTCACGCTCCGCGGGGCGAAGAAAGAGGGTAAGAGCCATCACCATTCCCGTCTTCACCTCGTCATCCGCGGGGATAGTGCAGACGCGGCGCTCGGTGGGCAGGTGGAACAGGTCGATGGCGCCGGAGTTGAGGGCGTTAGGGACGGCGATTAGTACTGGGGAGGTGGGAGTAGAGGTGGAAGTGGAAGTAGAAATGGAAGTGGAAGTGGACTTGTCCTGGGATGAAGGCTCGGGCTCAAACTTAGGCTCGGAAACTGCACCCTTACCCTGCCGTCCTGCCCCCCCATTTCCATCCAAAGACACCGACGGCGACAGCGGCGAGAGATCCACCCACGCAAACGCACAGAAATTCAACGCGTTCACGGGCAACGAATGCGACAACCACGGCTGCTGCCTCCCGCCACCTCCACCCTGCTCTCCTCCCAGATCCCCGAGATCCCCTGCCGCAGCAGGGCCAGCACCAGCAGCACCCCCAAAATCTACCGGCAACCCCCGCCGCAAATGCCCTTCCTCAACACCGCTAAACCGCCACACCCGCAGCTTATGGTCACGACCATGCCTGCCTTCCATCAGTACAACCCACACACATAAGAACAAGAAAGAAAACGCAAGGAAAGGAAAGGAAAGAGAAGGGAAAGGGGTAGAACAAACGTATAAACCTGAGTCCTCCCACCACTCCCACCACTTCCCTGAAAGCGGGCATGAACACCCAGCACCGCCCCGTCGTGCGCCTTCCACACGGCCACGGCGCGCTTGGAGACCAGATCCCAGACGGCGATCCAGCCGTCGGCGTCGCCGGACAGGAGCCGCCGGTTGTGGTGGTAGAGGTGCAGGCTGTGGATCTGGGCGGCGTGGCCGCGGAGGATGTAGGTTGGTGTTGCAGGGGGTTTTGTCGGTGGGGATGTCATTGCATTAGTTCTATTTCTTTTTGTGATTGGTGGGAATGGGGAGTGAGGGATGAGTGAGTTATGTGAACAGGTGTGGGTTGAATGCAATATTATATGGCGGAGTATGTAAGTTAGTGTTGGTTGGGTTCATGCGGTGGTTTGCGATGGTGGAAGCGGATGGCGGCTGGTGGTTGGCGGGCGGTCTTGGCGTTTCCGAGATCGATGGAACTGTACGGAGCTGTTCAATTTCTATATCGTTCTAACACAATTGAGACAAGGTCACCCTGATTGAGTAGCTCTTAGGTTTACTATATCTGTGAAGTTGGAGTACTGAAGGGTTCGAGCATATAAGAAATGTCTAATTTAACCAAAGCCTAGAATACGGCAAGTTACTGTACACTCTAAAGCACCGAAAGTCCACCCTCGCTGGATATCACGGCCAAACCCCTACCAAACGCCTAACCACCCTAATCTACAACCCAAACGAAAACCCCCCCAGCGCGCGATGCGGTGCAACATAATGATCCTGGTACGGATGATTCTCCATCGAGAAATCCGCCGACGCCATCAGCGGGTTGACCGCCCCCACGATCTTCGACTCCGGCGCCGGAAGGTGGCTCGGCCGCAGGGCCTGATGATCGCTGCCGTCCCCAAACATGGCCACGATCTCCTCCGACGTCGCCATGGGTGGGCCGTGGTGGCTGCTCCAGCCCCACGCCGCCTGCAGCTCGTTCTTGACGTTCTCCGTCCGCCACCCCGTCTCCTTGATGATATTATCCAGAATCTCGAAGACCTCGTGCTGCGCCTCGCGCGTCACGAGACATCCGGCGGCGATGGCTAGAAATCGGATGGATAGACTCGCTACGCCCCTGCAGGAAAGATTAGATTGTGGAGTTCAGCAATAATGAAATTGTGACTTCAACTCACCGATCCTTCGAGTGGGCGACAATCCCGCAGATGTCTCGCGCATGGCCCTGCTGAACGGTCTGCATTTCCGCGCTGAACTCGGACTCGAGGGGGTTCGTTTTCGTCAGCAAAATGCGAGTGGTGTGGTATAGCAGTTGAGCCACGATTGTAGAGCGTTTGATGAGCCTTCTCGAGTCAGTCTGAAACACAAAACATAGGGGTCAAAACAGAAACTCACCATATCTCCGGAAAGACGGACTTGGAGTTCGTCTGCCAGGAATGAAGATAGCCGACCGGCATCATAGACCGTGGCACAGCCCGAACCCATTGATCGCACCATTCGTTATACATACACCACTCCTGGTATCGCTGGCTCACCCGTGCGTCACTGAGTGACTCGTCCACACCCTGATCCTGGCCCATTGATGACCGGAAGTTCGCGACCTTGGCACAAATGAAGACCATCTTGTGGGTCCAGGCTTCTTCGTTGCCTGCCACACTCGGCTGGGCCTGGTCAAACTCCAAATCAACACCCCAGGAATCCGGGTTCCAAGAGAGCGCCCAGTTGAAGTGCAGACAGCTGATCAGCTCCATGCTAACGTTCAACCAGAAACACGCGCCCCCGAGTCCAGGGGTCTTCGCATCCCAATTGCATTCCTTGATCAAGGCTCGAGCTCCGGCGATATGGCTCATGCCCTGGATCGGTCGACCCGACATCAGCTCGTAGATATTCAGAAGGATGGCGGTTGTAGCACACAAAGCTGAGTCGCGATCCGGGTCCTGCAGGGACCGTAGAAGATACTGGGAAGCTTCGTCATGAAAGAGTGCGGCCTTCTGCTCTCCGTAAGATGAATTCACATGGTACAGATGTCGCGCACCACAGGCCAAAATAGCCTTGAAGAGCATCGGCTCCTCTAACGCATGAAATGGTAATACCTGGGTAAACTGGCGGGGTCAGCTACGTGCCAGAACCAACATCACAATACCCAAACTCACATGCTTTACCGCATCCATGGCGTCCATCCATAGCCCAACCTCTTCCACAAACACTTGCAGCAGAAAGACCTCCTCTGGGTTGTTGAGACACGTATGGTTGGTCGAGTTGATATGGCCATGCCGTGTCGACCGAAAGGGGGCATACGAGGTACTTGGGTCTGGAAACAACGAGGCCGAATGAGCAAGACCGCTGAGTGACGCGCCAATATTGTCGGACTGAGCATTCCCGAACCCTTGCAGATAGCCATCCTTCGCCGTGGCGGGCGTGTGCGAGTTCAACGACCCCGCCATGCCATGAGGCTCTGCATCCTCAGCGACAAGCGGAGGGTACCTCTCAAATCCGCCCACGTATTCCGACGCGATGATCCGAGACTCATCGCGAAAAGTAATCCCTTTCCCCTGTAGACGGACCACGCAGTGCGGCGGTGTCGCGGTCTGGGTATCGATAAAATTCAAGCGGATGCCACGCCTGCAGATTCTGCCCGACTTGCGGCAGTTCTGACATTGATGCAAGGCCTCGTCGCACTTCAGATGCCGTTCTCGACAGGTCAGACAGCCAGTCCGGACTCGCCGCGGCTTCGTCGCAACCTTGCCCTTCCGTCGGCCGCGGCTAGCCGTTGTGCGTGGTGTGTTCACCGAAGCGCTGTTCGGGGTCGAGACCCCGCCCTCGTCGGAAGGGGTCGGAGTAGTCCCTTGCGTGGTGACTTCGGCCGCTAAGAAGGGGTTCTGGTCATCCAACTCCAGGTCGGGAATATCCGCAACAGTCCCAGGATCCGTCAGGTCCAGCACGATGTCGAGATCCAGTGTCGGCAAGACGTGATTGTCGACTGTAGAGGCCATAGCAGGCCGGCTTGATCGAATGATGCCCGTACTAGGCTGGAGGTAGTTCAGTGTGTCCCGATGCGATCATCTACAAGCCCCAAATTCAGCCCCAGAGACGATGACTCTGCATGGTGACAATATCGACGGCCGCCGTGAAGGCTATTCCTAATCCGCGCACCAGATTCACATGTGGCAGCGGTAGCTCGGAGGGAGGGACGGGGCAACCGGCGACAGTGTGCTGTAAAGAGAAGATTCACAAATGACCGGGTCCTGGAAGTTGGATGCATGTGCATCGGCCGCTGATGTGAGGCTCGGAAACCGTGTGGAGAACACTAATCTGATTAACAGATGTCAGCATACAGGGATTGAACATGGAGTCTAAAGTAACTCTCAACAGGTGGACGAGTACGAACATCAAATGAAATGCAGCCCACAGCGTCTCTGGGTGTCTGGATAAATGGATGAAAGGGAAGCCGGCCGGCGATCTCGAAAGATTTGCGGGGGAAGTCGGTCTGCCTGTGGCATGGAGAGCTAACCCCAAATGGTCTAGTGCCAACACTCCGGTGCAACTGCGGAAATCCGGATCCAACAAACACAAACTACATTTCTATCTGTAAAAAAACATTCGCTATTTTCTAGTGCCTATTTGATATGCAACATGCTTTTGAATGGGTATATCACCGTCCAGAATCATTCATATGATTGGTATGATCCCAGAATCTATCGGACTTCGCAGTCACGGCCAGCAGTAGTGAACGGCTGGATCTACTCGTTCGTCATCAGCGAAGAATCAGTCTTCGCACACCACTTCACCGCACCGATCATCCAGGCTGGAATCTCGATGGATCGCTTATGCCTTGCTTCCTAGCCTGGGCAGGCGTACCCGGAGATGAAGCAGAAGCATGAGTGCAGCCCACACGGCAGCGGAGAAGAACGTCACTTGAAGTGCGGCGGCATATGCCCCGATCACTGCAGAAATGTTAGTAGTCTGTCCGACAATCGGTGTTAGACGTCAATCGACCTACCTTGGTGTTGACTGAGGGGGTCCAGCTTGGCGATGGCTTGCACAGACTTGCGGACAAGTAGAATGATGTCGGCCTTGTTGGTGCCAGTAACCCTTTCGTCGAGCTCGTACAGCAGGCTGTTCTGAAAAATCCAGCTGCTCGTTGCCACGCCCATAACAGATCCGAGATTGCGCCACAGCCCTAGCGTCGTCGTAGCCACGGCCTGGTCCTCTTGCTCGGAGGTTGCGAGCACCGAGACCATCAGCGAAGGGAACGCGAACCCCTGTCCCAGACTCGTCAAGGCCACGCACAACATGGCAATCACATCCGGAGTCCCAACCCCCATGGTGGTGGCCGCTATACCTCCGATAAGCATACAAATGTCGCCAATCATCACCGTCGGCTTCAGTTGCTTGGTCCGCGTGATCAAGAACCCGGTCGCTACACTAGAAGTCGTCACTGCAAGCGTAGAAGCAAGTAGCCTGAGACCAGAGTCTGTAGGCGAGGCCAGCTTGACTGCCTGGAAGTACAGGGGAGCGTTGAAGACCATGGTATTGACCGAGATCGCGCCGAAGAAGTTCCCGAAAATGAGACTGGCACGCGGCTCCTTCAGCAGCAGCGAAATCGGCATGACTCCCCGCTCCACAGTACGTTCATAGCGGACAAACAAAACCGCGAAAACCACGAAAGATACCAGCGAGGAGACGACAATAGGATGAGTCCAGCTGAAGATATTGCCGCCCAGGTTGAGTCCCATAATGAGTGCCGTGACCGCGAGCACCAAAAGCAATGATCCCACAAGG
Organism: Aspergillus uvarum CBS 121591; assembly: GCF_003184745.1. NCBI lineage: Eukaryota > Fungi > Ascomycota > Eurotiomycetes > Eurotiales > Aspergillaceae > Aspergillus > Aspergillus uvarum. The sequence continues at coordinate 121,507 of NW_020291311.1, forward strand.
TCAATGTTCCTGAGCAAGCCCATGAAGGTCAGACGCTCCGTCTTGGCTCGTTTCCTCCCCAGGTCGGCAGGCACCGTCCAGGCGGCTACAATGAAGTAAATGAAGATGAAGGGTAGTTGTACCAAGAATGCACCTCTCCAGCCTACTTGGTCACATAGATAACCGCCGAACGCAAGGCCGAGGAAGCCTCCCAGACCAAGACAGAGGTTAACGTAGGACTGGTAGACTCCTCGGTACTCCAGGCGAACCAGATCACTAGACAGGATCATTCCCATAGAAAAGACGCCACCGGCGCCCATGCCGCAGAACGCACGAGCGGCGATGAAACTCAGCATACTCTGGGCCGCCGCACACCACGCCGTGGTAACGAAGAAAACCGCGATGGCAAAGAGGTAGACGGGCTTCCTGCCCACGGTGTCGGAGATGCGGCCAAATAGCGGTAGAAAAGCCGTGGATGTTAACAAGAACGCCGTCGAGAGCCATGATGCCGAGTTCGAGGCATGGAAGTGAGACGTGATGACCGGGTGGCTGGAAGCCATCAGGGTGGAATCAAAGAATCCGATGGTGTACCCCATCAATACTCCACCGAAGATGAGCCAGAATCGCATGGGAGACACGTTGATGAAGCGAGAGGCATAATCATCAGCTTCTTGTCTCTGACCCGCTTCCGGATCATCGTTGTCTTTGATATCATCTTCGGGTGCTGGAGGAATTGTTTCTAGGGTAGGCTCAATATCAGGCCCTTGGGGAATTGAGGTGACTCTGGTCAGGCCGAGAAAGGCGGAGCTGTCTTCGGCGGTGAAGGAAGAGGATAATAAGTTTGAATCAGCCCCGTTTTTTCCAGCATCGTGCGTGTGTGTGTAAATCGGCTGGGATGGTGAGCCATTCAGAAGCGGTGTTGATTCAGTGGCATCAGAGGCCACACGGGAGACAGTCATGGTCACCAGGAGACGGTGTGTATATGAATCTAATCTTTTATGCCCAAAGAACTTTCAAAAACAAGATAGCTGAAAACTTTTCATGGAAGCAGAAACAACCCAGAAAAAAAACTTTTTTGTGCAAGGAAAAAAAAGAGAAATGGCAGCCAGACGAGGGTTGCAAAGCAGTCTGAATCATAGGGTCCGATAACAATGAAATTTATAGAAGGAGAGAGATTTCTAGCAGGTGGGGGGAGAGAAGAGAAGCTAAGGATGCACGGCGCAGGTGGGATCCATCGTAGTGCACGGGGCGGGTGGTGAAGGCTGAGTGAGTCGACGGGTGGAAGCGCTCTAGCCCACAAATATGACTGCAGACGGAGGAATACTCGGTCGATAGTCGAGATAATGACTATGACTCGGCCTCCAACGTCAATCTGGGACAAGAAAAAGAGGGGAAAGGAAGGGGGCCTCGGAAGAGCTCCACCAGCTGCCGCTAGATCGAATTTTTTGGCCTTGCAAGTTGCAGCTCAGCTCACCTACCTATCTGGTTAGTGGTTGGCAGGGTCTTTGTTATAATCAGGATATCCGGTAACAGAGCATTAAATGCCTCGTGCAGACAGGATGCAGTGTGCAATGTGCCGAATGTAGTATGCAGTAAGTTAGATGCATGGTTATAGGTGAGACCCGATGTCGGTCGATGCACCTGAAGTATGATTTGTTGGAGATGGAGTCATCCGACCCAGATGTTGCATCGCGCGTTAACCCGGGTTAGGCTTAGTCGCTGGGGCTCCGCTGCCATTGCCGGTACTTTTTAGATTTGGGCCTGGTTATCTCGGCTCTCATCTCTCATGGAAAACAGAAGTCTGAACCTCAAGGGTCGCTGGGTCAACACGCGCCCATTCTGCTGCTGAGTGAGGTCCAGCTGTGCCAGGTGTAGCCTCGTCAAGGTCAGATTACCCCATCACTTCCGTTTCTCAGGGCGACCTGCATATCAACCAGCTTGTTCCATGAGATGTCTAAGTTTTCACCTGCAGCGCAAGCTTGAATTCTTTTCTCAATCTTTTCAAATTCAAAAGAACAACTTACAGATGAATGGTATTGGCCCGGAGACCATGTATGATAAGTAGTTTCGTGCTTGAGCGGTCGCGGAGGTACAAATTACGACACAGAGGCGAATCACAAGTGCTATCGTCGCAGCTGTAGGTAATTAAGTGCATGTATGCAACTCTCGGCCTATACAAGCTGTTTCCAAGAGCACCCTCCCGCGCCCGCTATATAATTATCACGCGACACTTGACTTCTTTCAGTAATTTCTAACCCTAGAAACCCCCATCAATCAAGCCCGTGAGTTCGGGAGAGCTTGAATCCGCCCGGGACCTGATGCTGAAACACTCCCTCGGGGTCATACTTCCTGGCGACCGCTTGCATAAATCTCACATTGTCCGGTCCATACCCACGAAGAGGGTCCTGGGTGCGTCCGGCATAGTTCAGATAGATGTACTCGTTATATGCACCTGTCAAACGAGCGTATGCGTCTAGCTCTGCCCGCTCAGATCCAGCGAGGTCATGAAAGAGGCTGTCATCAGCCTTGTCGCTCCATGCGTAACTGATGATGATATCTGTTGCATCGTTTATGCACGATTAGTATGCACTAAGAGGGTACGGCAGGAGCGAGAAGGGATGATGGGAGGAAGAAGGCAGTATAACTCACTGAGCATATTTTTATTGAATCGTTCCAATCCAAGCGCGTTCCCTCCTCGCGCCTCGCTGTCCTTCCAGAAAAGAGGAACCCAGGCTTGCACCACTAAGACAATGTCAAAGTCCTTGCTTCGGGCTCGAGATCTTGTTCTGTGGATTTGCTTGAAGAAGACTTGGACGGCTTGATGAATTATGTCGGCTCTGTTAAGATAGGTGCTAGTTTGACCGTCGATGCTAGGTAGATATGAGTTAACAACTGAGCTTGTATGACAGTGCCTGGGAATAGAGGAGCCTCACCGGTAAGGTATATAAGCATATCTGGTCTGGTCCACAATCGTAGATATCCGGGTTGTATCCGTGATATTAGGAATCTGGTAGAATTTCTGAAATACCGCAGGCCGCATCACGGGTCTTGTATAAGCCAACATAGCGACAATATCAGTCCGATCCATTGCGCCGTTGTAGTTGAAAATGCCATACCACGCACCATGAGGGTCGGTGGGAATTCTATCGGTGAAATCTGTCGCTGCAGAGATATACTCCGGAGTGTTGGAGACATTGTACACAAGAAGGCCACCCCACAGATCTTCTGCAGGCAAGGTTTCCATGTCAAACGTGGTCACAATACCAAAGTTATTGGAGCCCCCCTTCAAAGCCTTGAAAAGGTCGGGATGTGAGTTTCGATTGGCATAGACAATCTCGCTGTTCGCCATGACCACCTCAAAGCTTTGAACATTGTCGCAGCTGAGACCAACACGCGCATCGTAGAACGAAAGCCCCCCGCCGGTCAGGAAGCCCCCGACTCCGATCGGCGCTACACGGCCACCCGCAACTGTAACGTTACTTTTCAGCAAAGTGTTGTACACTGAACCCCAGTGAGCTCCAGTTTGGATTGAAGCAGTGCCTGTACTTGGGTCATATGTAGTACGATTCATGAGCGAGAGATCAATAGTAACTCCGGGCTCGATGTTGGCCGCGCCAGCGGTTGGCGTGTGGCCGCCACTGCGAACGGCGAACAAACACGGTGCCGCAGTCGACGTAGTCAGTCTTCGAACAGCGACGGAAACATCCTGTGCTGAAAGAGGTTGAACAATGCAGGTGGGGTGTAGCCGGGCGTTGAGGGAGTAGTAGGAAGAGAGGGACTGTTCGTATGCAACACTACCGGGGAAGGCTACTCTGCTACCGATTGTGCTGGTGTTGAGAGCTGCACACTATAGGGTAGCCGAAGCAGTTAATGAGATGAGCTATCAGCTTAGTAAAAGATGATTGCGGAGACATACACAGAGATCGGGGTTGCGAGCAGATTGTGCAAGACAGGATCTGAGTAGGGTGCTGAGTAAAATAGCTCCGATAATTAGGATGTTCATTTTCCAGTGGACCCGATATTCGATGGGCCTCAGTGATGTTCTCCTGCCGTAGGTTTGTTGTGGAATGAGTTGTTAAGGTATTGAGGTTAGAAAATGTGGGAGGTGACGTGTATATCAGCTGTAGGTAAAGGGATTTGTGAGAATCGGGAAGCAGCGATACCAGCCTCGAAGAAGGGAAGGCATGAGGAAGCCTAGGCCATATAGTCCACCCTAGTAGGCTATCGTGCAACCAAAGAGGGATTGATAGGGCCAAGAAATAACTAGGGCATCCGGAACATTTGCTAGCTATGTGCCAGAACGATTTAAAATCAGACTAACAGGACATCTGTAGCCCAGTATGTTGCGAACCTTAATCCCTAGACTTATGATGGAGTCCTACGGGTTTCTGTCAACAGACCATTAGTGGTTCAGAACACCATGCCCAAATCTCAGTTCTAATCCTTCTGGACAATGGAATTCGAGGAACTGTGGGTGGTACACCTACATCCCGGACCCCAATTCTGATACCAACGAGTTGGCCGTGGTGCAGTCAGCTAGTATTGATATATCGGAGTAGGGTGCATGATTTAACTGTACTGCACTGCGTGTCTGGGTCAGCTTGTACCTACGCTTTACCTCTACGCGAAATATCCCACGTTGAATCTAAGATTGGTCCTCACTCACGTACCGATGCAGGGAGACCCTTGCTACAGCAGATCGAACAACCTTTGTCCGAGAGCATAATATGGGCACTCAGGTCATACAAGAGGCTGGAGATCAAGCCCCGGACAGCGCTGGACTGTAGTGTTCTGTCTACTTTCAAGCTTATGATGTGAAATCATTATTGGAGCATCGCACAAACAGCGCATACTCAACAGACTATCAGCCCCGTCTCATATAGGAAGGTGACCGCTGAAGCTTTAGGTATTTCTGTCATGTACATAGACTGCGAGAGACGCCTATTGTTGGACGTCCCCCTGCCCAGAAACTTATGTGCCGCAAATGTTCCGATGACGATCGCTGTGTAACATTTCCAAGATCTCGAAGAAACAACCTTGCGACCACTGTGAGAGTTGCGCCATCAATAGGATTAGCTGCAATGCATACGCTCCAGTGGCTTGTCCGCATGTTAGTCACCAAGCAGGCATAAGAAGTTCTAGTGAACGACATGTCAACAAGGATGCACAGCAAGTATAGACAGGGCAGATAATTCATCTTCATCCTACAGCGATAGACGTTTGGATTTTTCAGGACAGTTGGCAAGGACGAATATAGCATTGAGAGGGGCAATGTGCTGCTCATTCTTCGAGGTGCACTCCATTGCGCCACAGAGCACTGTTTGGGGAGACGTGCTTGGCTTGGAGTACTAGCCTTTGCGAAAGCCAAGTCATGGTGTCTTCGGGTTCGTGCAGTCTACATTATGAATCGACTTGATAAAACATTGACCGTCATGGTGCAACTCAGAATCAGAAGCGGTATGCGATATCATTTTCTCGAGTATAGAGGAGACCAAGGCCCCCCACCGATAAGAGGGGAAGCTTATCCGTGGCCAGAACAGCAAGGCGGTGGCGGACTCGGTGGACTGCTTCGTCTCCATAGAACACCCCGCAATCATCTACTTTCCCGACAGCTATATCAAAGTTCAATCTTCACTCGGTTCATCCCAGACACTCTTCTTTCTAACTGTGCTTCAAACTCATTTCATCGCCAACACTGCATCTTGCAATCTTCAGACCATCGAAATACTCCATCATCCCATCTACAATGCACCCACCACTCCGCATCGCCATCCTAGAATGCGACACCCCCGTCGACAAAGTAAATACCAAGTACGGGGGCTACCGCGGCGTCTTCGCGAAATTGCTGCATGAAAGCGCCGCCGCACTCGGCCAGCCCGACCGACTGGACCCCGAGTCCGGGCTGGACATTTCCGGCTGGGACGTCGTGACGGCCCAGGAGTATCCAAACCTGGACACTGTAGATGCTATCGTTCTGAGTGGCTCAAGTGAGTTTCTTCTGCCTTGCCTGCCTTGCTTTTTCACCCGTACTTTTTTGTTCTCGCATACTGTGCCCCCTGCCCTGCATTTACTTCCTACACGGGGCAAACATGCACCATGCACCATGCACCTTACAACAACAACCCCTCCCGGCCTTTGCAAAATCCAGATGACTCACACGCAAACCCCGGCATTTAACTACCCACAGAACACGACTCCTTCGCCGACCACCCCTGGATCCTCAAGCTAGTAGATTTCACGCGAAAGGCCTACGAGGACAAGCGCATCAAGATCTTCGCCATCTGCTTCGGGCACCAGATCCTCGCCCGCGCCCTGGGGGTCAAGGTGGGCCGGAACCCGCAGGGCTGGGAGCTGGCCGTCTGCGAGGTGGATCTCTCCGAGCAGGGGCGGGAGCTCTTCGGCAAGGAGAAATTGGTAAGTTTGGCACCTTTTCCCAATGTGCGTGGTTTACTGATATGTGGGCTGGCTACTAGCGCATCCACCAAATGCACCAAGACATCGCCTACGGATATCCAACCGAGGTGATCTCGCTGGGCGCCTCGCCGCAGTGCGCGGTACAGGGCATGTATGTGCCCCGAAAACTGATCACCGTGCAAGGCCACCCGGAGTTCCGGGAGGATATCATGGACGAGCTGATCACGCTGCGCACGGCGAGTGGGTTGTTCTCGCCGGAGATGTCGAAGGATGCGTCCAGCCGGGCGGGACTACCGCATGATGGGGTGGCGATCACGGTGGCTTTTTTGAAGCTCGTGCTTGAGTCTAGATAGTTATAACTCGACTTAGCCGGTTAGATTGACGCTCCGCCCTATTTAGACTCGAATTCGGGCGTGGTGATTTGCGATACATAGATCCAATAGACAGTTTCTATAGATTGACTCAATACAGCCGAAATTTTTTCTATTAAGTTTTCAACCCTGAAAAAAACAGGTAAAATGGTATCATTGCAACACAAAGCGTGGTATCAAGCGCATGCACAAAACCCGTCAACCCCAGCGAAAATGCCCCTAAATTCATTCCCGTGGTCGAAGTCCACAAGTCCCCACCCTGATGCTGTGCTGCACCGCTCAGCCCGTAGCTGTCGGATCTTCCCTCTCCAAAAACGACGGATCCATATCCACCCGCCTCTCAAACTTCTTCCACCAATCCTGAAAGCTCTTCAGCGGCACCACATCCTGGCCCTTATCCGAGGACGCAAAGCTCGCCAGGAAGTTGAACGCATTCCCGATGATCCGCTGCGCCAGAACCTTAGTGCTGATGGGTGGTCGCGTGGCGGTCGTCAGCGCCATCGATGACCCCGGGTTGTTGTTGGTCTCCTCCGCCTCCAGCGCGGCGAGCTGCGGCGCGACGGCCTGCACGGGCTCGATCGAGATTCCCAGCGTGACCATCGCGGACGATAGCGAGGACGCCATTTCCGGGGAAGGCGGGTGGACTTTGAAGACGGCGGAGGGCCGTTCGTTGGCTAATGCGCCGATGAAGCGGAACTGCGGGGCAGCGGCGGTCGACTCCGGGAATTGGAGGTAGATGGCGGCGGCGGTGTCCGGGGGCAGCACGGTGCCTGGGAGGAAGAAGACGACTAGCTCGTCGAAGGCGGGCGTCTGCGGGAAGGTAAAGGCAAATTTGGTGGGTTGACCGTTGGGCTGGCCGTCGACGGCGACGATGTCCGTCAGGCAGGGTCGGCCGGGGATGATGACGGAAAACATGGTGACTAGGAGGGGAGGTGTCAGGTGGTTGCGGATTGAAGGGACAGAGGCATAAAAGATTTGCTGAGATAGAGAGTTTGATGCAAATGTACAAGCCGTACTAAGACAGCAGATCAAGGAGGTTTTCAATGCATAATTTATCAAGTGCTGGAGTTTGAGCTCAGGTCGTGCAGCAGTATAGGAAGAATTTCCTGGCGCGTTCCATGATGGAATCGCAGAGAAGCTTGGCGGCAGTGACGAAATCGAACCGTTTGCCCTTATCGATAAGGGCTCGTTTGTTCCATGTTTCTCCCGCCGTCGTCTTCGCCTCATCTTCTCGGGCCTGGCCTTGGCCGGTTGCTACCCATTACGGCAGTTGGAGACTACCTCAGCTCAGCTCCGCTTAAGTAGGGTAAATTGTTCAATAAAGATTATTCAGCTTGTCGAGGTTTGTTCTGGAGGTTTAATTTCTTCTAGTTTATGGTCAAAGTTGATGTCTAGGAGTATGATAGTTATACATGGATGGATAAATCTCTCCTTCTATCCGGTGCATAAAACGCAAGCATACTGACTGCGGTATGACTAGTCGAGGACGCTATATGTTCTTCTGGAGGAATCGATCGAATTACTGCCAGAGCTCCTCGGATGTCGATTACTGTCCTTTCTATGCTGATTTTCCCACTCCTGCTCCTCCCCGGACCCGGGCCATATACACTGTGGATATGATGGGGGCCTTGATTCAATCACGCAAAACAGTATGCTTGCTGCAAGACCGTATCCGAGCCCCTTGATAATAAAAGATATAGGGGCTGAGTCCCCTCACAGCACTCACCGAACCCAACGCCGTAAGGGTATATACGGCACCCCTAGGCTGGACTAGATCGGATTGCCTGCGACAGTAATGCCACCCGCAGCCAAGTACCGTGACAGAACTAGCATCGCCAGCGCCGATGCAGAATGCTTTACATACGAATCGATGACATACATATGAGCACTGACGAAAACCGTGGTTATGCCGAAGCCGAAAAGGCCGGTTGCGATGGTCGGGGACCATGCACTGATGGATACCTTGGATGAGACAGAGGTCAGTTCGATCCTGGTCACACACGGACCCTAGACTTCACCGGGCGAAATAAGATACTTTCACGGCTGGTCCATGCCATCCAAAATAGGCTGACAGGGATAGCTGGCGCCCCTCCCAGCATCGCAAACCAGAGCCTGGTCTCTGGCCGGATCCTGTTCAGCTGCCTGTATTCTTTGATGGTCCAGGACCAGACGGCTGGAACCTGGACGGCCACGATTATGGTTCCCATACGAGGTTCTCTTTACCTTCCGAAAAGCCGTAGACATCGGTGAAGATAAAGGGATATCCCTCCAGAAACAGAAGAAGAATGATATTAATGATCGTTAGATAAAGCGACATGAAGATAATGATAGGCTCCGTGAATCCCCAGGCAAAGGGGCGATGGATAGAAATGAGCAGCCGCTGCCAGAGGTCGGTCCTCTGTAGCGATCATCACCGGTATGATGGCGGAGTGCTGATGCCTTCCAAGTGAGCAGAAGGTCCTGGATAGAATGGTTTGTTACTGATAACGAGTGCATTTACCAAGGGGATCTCTGATCGAGAGATTTTTCTCGGCCGATACAAGGAAGAAGTGCTCAGCATCCGACCAGGCCTTCTTACATATTTATTCTCATATCATTAGAGTTTTCTCAATAAAGTATTGAGTAAGTGTTTAGTAACTACTACGAATACGTCCTGTTTAGTTGGAGAAAGAACTTAACTTATGGTAACGTGATCGGTAACTTAGTCGAACGCCTGTGTCCAGCAACTGCTCAATAGCAAATCGGAGCACGGTCCGAGCAGTACTTCTCCGTAGCTCGGCACCGTATTTAGTACTGAAATCCCGGCATAAGAAGTCTCCGAAGACGTACTGTCAATTTCGAAATTAAAATTAGATTTCCCCCCAAGACGCTCACACTTTCTTTCCTTGAGCCCTCACTGTACAGTACTCTGTGCTGAATACTAAAATTACAGTAATGATCCGTACGACGCAAACTACATCAATGCCCCCAACCCACCTTCCCTTCCCCGCCCTTCCTCAAACAGCCTCCATTCCTCTGTCCTCGGGCTTAAACAGGGCGCCGAGCGTCAGGAGGCAGTCGCCTACATTACCCGACCTTCTCTGATAACAGTACCACATATATTACATCACTTGTTCTATCTATAAATATGTCTACTCCACACTCTCAGACCAGTAGGCCTCGCGCAACCCTTAAGAAATCCTGACCGTTCAAGGAGTGGACACCAGAGCTTCAAAACAAGACGCTCCGGGCCGACGATCATCGACCTCTTGCAAAGAGTGTCAATGTCGCCGAGCAAAGGTAAGCAATACTGGCAACAGTGTATCGTTTCGCAGCTTCTTATTCGCTTCTCCTCCAATAGTGCAATTTCGAAGACCCGTACTCCGAATGCGCAAGACATAAATGCCGTTGCATGTTCAATGAGATGTCCGACATCCGAAGCGAAAGCTATCGGATCAGGTTGGAAGAAGAGCTGAAAACCTCCATAGCATTTCAAGACAGTTTAATGGAGGCAATACGAACGTGCCCCGATAATGATGTCAAGTAATCGAGATATTTTTCATTCTGTTTGCCTGTCTATCGCCTCGATCTTTGAATGATAGGTTAGTACCAATCGTTTGGATACTACGTAATATCAACTGGATATTCAATGTTCCCCTCTTCTACTTGAGAGCAGTCTTACCAGGATTTATGACTTGGTGACCTTCTTGACAATACACAGTGATTGGCAACAAGCGTTAACGTCAGAAAGCTGAAGCCGCTCAACGCCTCATGCGGTCGTTGTTCCAAACCGCCAAACAGTCGTATCCAATCAGCCTTCCAAAGAACCACCATTTCCCCACTTTGCCGTGGTCGAGGGCCTTCTCCCGAACTTAAAGAATACTTTGGAAGTTCGCGATTCAGAACAACCTTATAGGACATCCTCATTCATGTCTTTCCATGTGACGCAAGGCTACTTAAAAGGCATTTCTCTTCCGCTCTAGCATGAGCAGCCAGAAAAGCGCACCTTTCGAAGAATGTTTGCGTTGCTGGAATCGAGCATAACCAATTTCAGTCTAAGACATGTTTGGGGGTGAGCTCAATCAATTCCGCATTAGGTTATGTCTTGCTGACAAGGATTACAATCCTCACTCTAGGCTTGTCAGCCAATCGAGCCATTATCATCCTGCATGCCACTTTATCGTACGGTCTTTTACTTACCAAACCACGACGCGAAGACTCAAATGAACTTCGTTCCGCGCTCCTCCCCACCAAACACACCGATGACGGATGATGGGAAGCCATCGCTTGATTTTGGTAGCTCCCACCAACCATCCAACCCTCCTTGATAATTCTGAGCCAAAAAGCGAGCGGAGATAAAAGGCAAGTATTGGAAATTGCCCCTACAAACTGTAGGTAAAGAGATTCTGAAAGAGGGGTGATGCAGGTATGAGTTGTCCTGCAAGATGATAAGACACGTCAGGTATACAAAGTACAAGGCAGTCTTACTTGCGTCCCTCTTATCAAAAAGCGTACCTGCTGGGCGTATCCTAGATTATTTTCCCCTTCTCCGGACAATCAGATCCACCCACCCATGCATGCAGATTTCCGCGTTAGAGATATTTATACTGCTTTAAATATCACCAGAGCTACAGACTCTACAATTAGGTCGCCTTTCACGATGGCTCACCGCAATAATGGGCGATTCCGAGGTAATATGAGCAACCGCGGACGACCCAACAGCTTCAGAAAGCGCAATCAGTCGGAAACATCCTGTGTGCACTTTCAACGTGGCAGGTGCCACTACGGTGAAAGATGCAGATTCTCGCACGATTTGAATAAGGCTGCCGACTTCAAGTCAAACCCGGCTGCATACCATCCCACAACTCATGATCTGGACACTCGGAATCAATACTTCGACTGGAAGAGACTTCTTAGAAATGGGATCTTAGGGTCTGGATCCTCTCCACGGGAACATGAAGAGATTGTCCAATTCTGGAACGGCGCTCTTGAAATTCTTGAAAGCGATAGCAGAGAGAATCATCAATTCCTCGCCAAAGATCTTGTGGACGACAATCTTCATGGATATGAGTTTATCCTAGCAACCGCGGATACAGACAATCCAGAGAAAGTGCGACTTATTCCAAGTTACGACGAGCCATTCCTTAAAGTCATTACCCATACCTCTCTCTTGAACTGTCTTTCTGTCGATTCATTTGTTGGCACGCTGTACACATCTTTTGGTGGTACGAATGGCGATCGAGCAATCAGATATCTGAGAAATGTCTGCCGAACCCTGATGAGTAAAGGAGAAGAGATCAACGAAAATGTACCGGTCATTTCTCTGGACATGATGAAGTTGCTGTTGAATACACTGTACCAACTTTTGTCAAGAGTCCGACTCGCTCGGTTTCACGATGAAATTCCCGCGCTGCTCGACTTAATCCGTGAAGTGGGCTCCCAAGTCGAAACATGCTCGAAGGCTGACATTGACGGATTTGAAAGCAGAATAGAAGTCATGCAAAGCCTGATCGCTTGCGCAAACCGCAGTCTTTTTACACCCAGGGCGCATGAGGAAAATCATCAGAAGAGAGTATCAGCCCATTCGTCTTTTCCGCTGGATATGCAAACACCTGGTGGGAGACACGACAACGACCTTGCAGAAATCTCTCAAGTTCAGATCCTTCCTACCCATGGAGAGATTGTCAGCGGAAATTCAGAATATCTACCTTCTACCAACTTCCTTCAGCCGCACTTTCTCCCCGATCCTTTGCAAAGATATATTGACTCAACATTCCGACTTCTGCGCCATGATATCTTCGGCTCGGCCAAAGATGCCCTTCGAGATCTGCTGCAGCAGGATGATTTGACGCGATTTTCACATTTCTCGAGCAAAGATAACGGAACACATATATATTTGGGGGCACAGGTCCCCCAAATATTTATCAATGAAAAAAATGAGCTCGAAGCGACCGTGTCCTTTGCCACTCCGCCTCAAGTCCGCAAAAAGACATCCAACGAGCAATGCAGATGGTGGCAAGACTCCAATCGACTAGAGGAAGGAAGCCTAGTGTGTTTCTTGACGTCCCAAGGAACCCACGGGAGGCTTATATTCCTCGAGGTCACAGTGAAGAATGCTTCCAAGGACCGAGCGCACCAGAACAAGAGTAGTCTTGCTTCTGATAAGTTTCCGCCTAGTATTACGGTCAAGCTTGCGGCATGCCTACAGCAAGAACTGCTTCTCCTGTGCCAGCTTTACAGCAAGAAGCTTACCGGTATTCTGGTCGACTTCCATGGCTTGATCCCTGCCACGTTCGCCCCTATTCTGAAAAACCTTCAGCGAATCCAACGCGAAGGAGAGTTGGCATTTAAAAAATGGATCTTGCCAGGCCGTAAGGATAGTGAAGATGGTCACAGCATACCCCCACCAGCATACGCACGCAAACCAGGATTTGTCTTTCCCCTGACTTCGATCACAAATGTTGGAGCTGAAAAGGTTGCATTGAACCCGAATACCCCAGAGGCTATTGACCTCTTGAGGCTGCAAACTCAAACGGGTCTCGACCATGGCCAGTGCCAGGGACTTATCGCGGCTCTCACACGAGAGTATGCCCTCATTCAAGGCCCACCAGGCACCGGAAAATCCTATTTGGGTGTTAAACTTGTTCAAGTTCTCCTTGAGATCAAGAAAAAGGCAAATCTAGGCCCAATTCTTGTGATGTGAGTACTAATTTCATACCTTCTTGTACTTTACTTACAGGAATTACAGCTGCTATACCAACCATGCCTTGGACCAATTCTTAAAGCATCTTTTTGATGTTGGTATCCAGAAAATCATACGCATTGGCGGCCGCAGTCAGGCCACTGAGCTTGAAGGCAAGAACCTTCGCGTTGTCAGTAAACACATTGGGAAGACGAGGATAGAGTCACAAACCCTCGGTATGTCCTATGGGAGACTTGAGGACTGTATGAAGAGCGCTGGATATGCAATGAAACCTCTACACCAGTCTCAAAAAGGCCTGTCTTGGACCGCGATACAGCATTTCTTGCACCGAAAATGGCCCATTATACATGAACAACTGGCGCGACCAGACACGGAAGGATTCACAACTGTCACTGATGATAAATTACTCAACTGGCTAGGATCCAAATCGATGAAACTCCAGAAAGACCAGAATGAGAGTGAAGTTGACGATGTGCGCTTGGAAGGCCTCACACGCGCTGCGAATGAAAATATTTACAGTCTCTCGGTGCCAGAACGCCGGATACTTGCCATGAGCTGGTTCAAACAATGGCAGGAAATTGAAACCGCCTCGCTGTTCGAGGCTCTTGATCGCGCTGCAAATCTTCGCGGAGACATTAATGCGGTTCATGAAGAGGTCAACCGCCGAGCCTTAATTCAAGCAGATGTAGTAGGAATCACGACCACAGCCCTTGCACGCCATATCGAGACACTACGCCGAGTAGGAACAAAAGTCGTTATATGTGAGGAAGCAGCTGAGGTAATGGAAGCCCACGTCATCTCAGCCCTCATGCCAGGAGTTGAACACTTCATTCAGATTGGGGATCATCGACAGCTGCGACCACAGATTCAAAATCATTCACTTAGTCTCGAAACATCCACAGGAAAGACATGGCAGCTAGACAGAAGCCAGTTTGAGAGACGTGCTGTCGGTGAACCAGGTCTCAAGCCAGCCCCTGTAGCACAGCTCAATGTACAGCGAAGAATGAGACCTGAGATCTCGCAACTTATCAGGAGCGTCTATCCAAAACTCGAGGATCATGAAAGCGTGACGAATCTACCCAATGTTGTTGGAATGCGGAACAACCTCTTTTGGCTCGACCATCGATACGATGAAGATTCAAGGGATGACGGCAGCCGTGTGAAGTCTCATAGCAACCAGTGGGAGGTCGATATGGCTACTGCTCTTGTTCGGCATCTTGTTCGGCAGGGAGAGTACAAGAGCACGGATATTGCCCTCTTGACGCCCTATACCGGGCAGCTGCGGAAGCTCAAAGCATCTCTATCCAAAGATTTCGAAATTTGTCTCAGCGAGCGGGACTTGGAGACTTTGGCCGCAGATGGGCTTGAGAAGTTTGAAGATGAATATCCTGAGTCAAACGGTCGCAAGTCACTCGAGAAGAAGACGTTGCTCCAGACGCTCCGTCTTGCTACCGTCGACAACTTCCAAGGCGAGGAGGCAAAGGTGATCGTTGTCTCCCTAGTCCGCAGCAACTCAAAGCGCAAGGTTGGCTTCCTACGCACCGAAAACCGCATCAATGTGCTCCTCAGTCGAGCTCAGCACGGCATGTATCTCATTGGAAATACTGAAACATACCTCAATGTCCCAATGTGGGCCGGTGTCCACTCTCAGCTCGCCTCTGCAAATGCAGTCGGCACGGAGTTGGCTCTCTGTTGTCCTCGCCACTCAGACACGCCCATTCTCTGTTACGAACCTCACGACTTTGAGAGGAAGAGCCCTGAAGGTGGGTGCAGTCTCCCGTGTATCCGTCGACTCGACCCATGTGGTCATCAATGCCAGGCTAAGTGCCATTCGGCGGTCATGCACGATAGCTTTGCATGTGGGAAACCTTGCCCACGTATCCGATCAACTTGTGAGCACGCATGTCCTAAGCTTTGTGGTGAAGATTGTGGCCCTTGCATGGCGAAGATTCAAGACGTGGAGCTTCCTTGTGGTCATATCAAGAAAGTTATCTTTTGCCATCAGATGCCAAACTTGAAAGTCATTAAATGCGACGTCAAGGTCGAAAAGACTGTTCCTAAGTGTGGCCATACAATTCAGGTTGGCTGTTTCAAGGATGTCACGTCTCCAACCTTCCGCTGCCCTAAGCCATGCACCGACATTCTCAGCTGTGGCCACAACTGCAGCGATTGCTGCGGAAATTGTCTCGAGGAAGTCCATGACGGAAGAAGAGTATTTAAGCACCCGAAGTGTACGAAAAGATGTGACCGCCCCCACGGTGTTTGCAATCACAGGTGTCCCAAGATATGTCATAATGAGGAGAGCTGTGGTTATTGCGAGGCAAAATGCGAGGTAAAGATCCTTAGAATCCACCATCTTGCCATCCATCGTATTGGAGATTTTAATCATATGTACAGGTTAGATGCTCACACTCAGCATGCGACTTGACCTGCGGAAAGGCATGTGCACCATGCATCGAGAAATGCACGTGGTCCTGCAAACACCAAGGCTCCTGCTCAATGCCTTGCGCGGCAATATGCGATCGGCTGCCTTGCAATGAGCGATGCACTAAGATTCTCAAATGCGGCCATCAATGCCCGAGCCTCTGCGGGGAAGATTGTCCAAACAATCTGTGTCAAGAGTGCGGCGACAAGGGAGATGCCCGTGTTGACTTCCTCGAATGGAAAACTTATTCCGAAATCAATCTCGACGAAACTCCAATCATCGTGCTTGGATGCGGCCACTTCTTTACAAGTGAATCGGTTGATGGATTTGTTGGCCTGGATGAAGTATACACGAGAGATGAAAATGGAACCTTTGACGGTCTCCAAGATATCTCTTCCTCTCTTGCCAGTGCCATACCATCGTGCCCGGACTGTAAGCAGCCCATTCGCCAGTTTGTGACGAAACGTTACAATCGTGTTATCAACCGGGCTGTTATGGATGAGACTTGTAAGCGGTTCCTTATCAAGGGTCGCACTGACCTTGAAGGCCTTGAATCGCGTCTGAATGACATTGAAGACAAGCTCAACTCTGAGCCAGCGGTGTTGTCCGTGGGTGACACTAAATTACAGCTCAATGCACGATACGCAGCCTGTGAGCGCCTTGGGACGGAGGCATCAACTCTCAGCAAAGCCATGGAGGCCGAGAATCAGCCGATGAAACGGCTTATGGATGCGATTGCCATCCACCAAAAGTCACCAAGGGACGAAATAGCCTCCCTATCAGCCCGAATGGAGGCGATGGATATAGCAACACGAGAATCCAACAACCAAATCACCCTCGGCGCAAGGCTAATTTACATCAAGTCCAAGGAAGTCATGTTGAGCGATGCCTTTAGAGCGGTAGATTCAAGCGGAAAATCTGCAACACGACCGCGGCTGAGATTCACTAAACCGGCATTACCCTTGATTCAAGTTCTAAAGGATTGCCAAGACCTGATAACTCAAGCCAATGAAGGAAATTTCTCCCGCATCGTCATCACGGCGACCATCTCGTTCGCCAAGATCGCGCAGCTGGACAGGTGGTATCACCGCTCGCATCCAGGAGAAACAACAAGTGATCTACATCTCAAAGAAAAAACTGGTCTAGAAAAGCTCGAAGATCGCTATCAAACCGCCCATAATCTCCTCGCCGTTGCTTTAAAACTATGCGACGAACTGGGGAACTGTCCTGAGCTCCAACAAAAGATCCAGGAGATGGTCCGTCTCTACGAGGGCGCGCGATACGAGACAGTCACGTTGGAAGAACTTCAATCAATCAAGACGGCTATGGTTAGCGGACGAGGAGGACTCGCGACTCACTCTGGGCACTGGTACAATTGCGTCAACGGACATCCGGTGAGTAAATTCTCCCTTCCTCGAACTGTCCTAAGTTACCTTCGACGAAATAAGCTAAATGATTCTTGTTGTAGTTTGCTATTGGAGAATGCGGTATGCCGATGGAGCAAGCTAGATGCCCTGAATGTGGAGCACCTATTGGAGGTCAAAATCACACCGCCGTCGAGGGCGTTTCTCGAGCACGGGAAATGGAGTAGTAGATGGAAAGCATATTGTATTTAATTATGGTACAGTACGATAATACATG
This sequence comes from Aspergillus uvarum CBS 121591, assembly GCF_003184745.1. NCBI lineage: Eukaryota > Fungi > Ascomycota > Eurotiomycetes > Eurotiales > Aspergillaceae > Aspergillus > Aspergillus uvarum. The sequence continues at coordinate 139,019 of NW_020291311.1, forward strand.
CTTTTTTCCCCCTGATACTGCACACGAATCCACGCTCGAATGTTTTTAGAGTTTATCAAGCGTCTTTCACCTAATCATTGCATGAACACTGCCCAGGTCTACGAGTGGTTACGCCGGTATATATTTTTCCAGATTAATCTGTTCGTACTGTCATATTTAACCCATAGAAGTAAAGCGATGGATCGTGTTCATCACAAGGTGAAGAAAGGAATCGTACGTTTGCCGATCTTCACCGCTGCGACATGTTGTTAGCCTTCTTTCCTCGAGACTGTCAGTTTTCTTGTAGTCTCCGTGCTAGGGCAGTAAGCAAATCACATGGAGAGGTGCATTTTTTGGCGTCATTACCCCGACCTCAGTGGCCAGCGTGCTGTACAAGGCTATTTCAGGAGCCCCCAGGCAATAACCCTTGCTATCTGCCCACAGATACTCGGTATCCCTGGTGAATATCTTACACCAAATGTTTTGCAGTGAATGATTAGACGCTCAGGATCGACCATAGAGACCCAGGGCTCTTGCATCGGTTCCTCTTGTGTTGTTATGGCCATGTTTAAAGGTATGCACAGTCGACAGCGGGAGAGTCAAGGAGCTGAAGTCTCAGCCAGGGACTGTTTCCGCTGTTAGCTTATTGGTAGTTAGCAACTAACTTATTAAGTACATGCGATGTCACGTCCAGCGGAGGAAGATCCTGATTGACAGCCATTCCTCGCCCACAGAGCTACTCTGGGGAAATCGGAACCGAGTGCATTGTCCATCAACCCCTCTGAGCTATTCGACTCGCTTCTCTTGAGGTGTACTGTGGTAGACCATGGCGATTTTATTATTACGGTGGAGAGGTGTAAGAACTCAAATTCTTGGGGGTATTGACAAGCCCGCCAGTCATGCATGTCCGCCAAGTAGGTTTTCTAGTAGGTTGATAATGAATTAAATATTGCCACTGACACCCCCAATTGCTAACATGTTCAAGACCGGAGAATACAAGATGTCGTGAGAAAATCATTCCAATCATCCTAGTGCAGCCCCCCCTTTAACCATTGTGTCATTTTCACAGCAAATAGGCACATATTATCTTCATCTCCCGCTCGCGCATCGACCTTGAAAGTCCACATACCAGTTTTTAAAAATATTGTAGGAATCTGGAAATCTAGTAGAAGATCACTGCGGCTGCTACTGGCCATATAATTAACCCAAACCCCAGAAGTATTACAAATTATAAGGTGGGTATAATTATTAAAGGTTGTAGTTTTTAATAGTCCTATAGTAGACTGTTCTTTCTCCAGAGTACTATCTAGATAGACAGCAGAGCTGCTTATTTTAAGGGTTGTATTAATAAGGCCTTTATTGGGAAGAAGTACCAGCTCCATCTTCTTAGAGTTAGGTATGCAATTGCGGAGGTAGATGAAGAAGACACAGTCGATTAATTAGGCTATTAATCTTAAAATAAAACTAAGAGTAGAATAGGTCTTATGCAATAATAGGAGTCGGGGCAATCTCAAGGAATTTAATTTTAGATATCTGGTTGTTTTCAGGCACGGCATTGTAGACAGCATTGTTATGGCCACTGACTCGGTCGTCTGCCATTAGATCCTCACTGATAAGCAATTCTTGCTGTGTGAGCTCGGTCACAAAAGACAAGACAAAGTCGGCAGTGCAAAGAGACAAATTTTGTGGAAGAAGTGATTTCATCGCATGTTAGTGTTAAGAGCTCAGGGTGTATGAGCAACAAGGCACACAAGAAGGGTTGGCTTTATATTACTGTGTCTACTAGGAAACTAACGAACTGGATTCCTGCAGAATTCCTTTTCTGCTTTAGGCTGAACTTGGCGCTGCTTTTTGCTCCCTAAGCGGCCCGGAGTATAGAAAAAATATAAAAATATATATTTTAAATAATCCCTTAACCGTTCTAAAGCAATCTAGATTATTTTAAAACTAAAAACTAAAAAAATAACTATTATTTTAACTGTATATTTAAATGTAAATAATCTAGTTATATAATTTAAATAAAATATATATTACTAATATTATTTATTTTACTTTTTATTTCAGCTGCTATACCTGTTATATTTCTAGTTTTTAAAAAATATTAAATTTTATTTTAATAATTATTTTATATTTAATTTAAATTTTTTAATAGTAATATACTTTTAAGTAATAATAGTATTAATATAAATCTTTATTAAAATTATTAAAATAGCTTTATTTATAGGCTAATAATAGTTTATAATAAATTTAGATCTATATTTTTTTTATTTAATATTTTTTAAATTTTATAATATTTAATTAAACTAAAGGTCTTGCAACTTTTTTATTTATAATATATATATAATATACTTTTATAAAAATATTCAAAAAGCTGAATTAAATTTAATAGTATAAATAATATAATATTTTTTCTAAAGATATATATTAAACTTTTTAATATATAAATAAAAATCTTTAGTTTTGTTTTTATTTTTTAGATATACTTATTTAAAGATAGAAATAAATATAGTATTTTTTATTGTAATATATTAAAATTATATAAAATTATTTTTTAGATATTTTTTAAAGTACTATATTTATATATTCTAATAAAAAATGTATAATTATTATAAATACTTTTTATTTTTAGTATAAATATTATATATAAAATAGTGTAAATATAACTTTTTAATTTAAAATAATAAGATAGATATTTATTTAGTAGTATATTGTCAGGAACTACTTAATACAGTAGACATGTTGGTTAGGCAAGGCAAAAGCAGTTAAAAGTAGTCTCCTATTAATTACAAGACTAATCCTTAGGGATTCCCAATTCTTCTAAGGATTTTAAGTGCTTATATACATCTTAGAAAAGAGGGGTCAGCTTTATACTAATATAAAAACCCGGATTAGAAGCCCAACAAACCAGTAACAATATCAGTGTTGGAGTGGGGGCTGGCGGCCGCATACCACAGGTATTATACAACATATATATAGTAATAAATTACCATTTGAAAAACTTTAAGTTTATAGTCTTTATAAATAAGTTATATAAAAATATATTAAAAAATATTTTAGTTAGCTGGTTTATTTAAATTTATTAATTATATTATAAATATATTAGTTTATTTATTTTTAGATTAAACTATCAAGCACCTTAAAAACCAAAATAGAGAAAAAAATAATTAATTATATTTTTATTATTTATAAAAATAAAAGCTATTTTTTATATTATAAAAAAATATAAAAGACAGACTATAATATTTTACTATTAAAACTAAATATAAAGGCACATCTAAGATTAATTAAAAAAATAATATTTATAATAATATAATAATATAATCTAAAAACTTATTATAGAATATATTATATAAGATAGTAAAAAATATAAAAATTTAGAAATTATTAGTATTGAAAAGCATTTAGTATATTTTATATAAAATTTAAAAGTTTATAAGTATTTATAACTTATTATACTAGTATACATCTAATTATACTAGTATAGTATAGAGTGGCTTAACCTGACTGTTATATCTTAACCTTAACCTGGCCATAATCTAGTAGTCAGATTAAGATATAAAAAAGTGTTATGGGATGAACTTAGATTGGTTCTAACCTAAGCATACTATACAAATAAGGAGGAATAGTTAGAAAACAGAAAGATTACAGAAGTCTGGTAGAAAAATAAAAAAACTATAGTTATATATAATAAGTATTATAGGTCTGTTCTGTAACAGTACCCCCCCTTTTATTTAGATTTTTAAAAAAAACTATTTATTAAAGTAGGTACTGAGTGTAGAACTATATATTATAATTTTTATATAAATTTTATTTTAGATTTTAAAAGGCTTTTTATAGTTGGAAATCTAGTAGTTGTTTAACCTATAATATAAATAAAAATTATTTTTAAAATAATAAAAATAGTAAGATAAAATAAATATAATAAATAAGACTAGTAAGCTTAGATAAGCTGTAAATATTTTTATAAAATTTATATTTATTAAATCTAATTAGATAAATACAGTAGGCTTTAAAATAAGTTTAGTAGTAGATTTAAAAATTAGTTAAATAATATACTAGTTAGTATACTAAACAAGTTTAATATATTTATTATATAAATAATTAAATATTAAGTTATTAAAGTTTTCTAAGATCTGGTATAGGTTTAATTATAATCCTTAGTAAAGTATAAGTATATATAAAATATCCAGCTAGATAATTATATTAGTTTTATATAAAAGTTGTTTAAAATATATAAAATAAGTAATAAATAATTTATTATTTTTTAAGTATATTAATATAAATTATTAAATAGCTTTTTATTATTCACACAGATTGTAATACAATTATATAAAAAATTAAAAAATATTTTTTAAATCCTAAGATTATCTATTTTTTACAAGCTGGCGGAGATATAGGATTAAAACCTATTAAAACTATTTTAATTAATTATAATATAATTAAAAGTATTAGCTTTGGAAAGTTGGTCGGATTATAGCTTTACTTTAATAAAAAAAAATTATATATATAGTATATATAGCTTACTGTTAAAACAAGACAGATTAAACAGGCAGATTCCAAATACTAAATAAATAATTTATTATATATAAAGCTGTTAGATCTTAGTATAAGATATATTTAGATTAGTATATAACTATTAGATTTTAGTATACTAGTTCTAAAGTTTTTACTAAAGCTGCTGTATTAGCAGAATAAAAAATATTTATTTAAATATTATAAAAAAAATTATATAATTAGATAAAACAGACAGGTTAGATTAGACTAGTAAAACTTTTATTCTAAAATATATAGTAATTATCTAATTACTATTACTAATAGATAGATAAACTATTTTTAATATTATAAAATAAACTTAGATTAGTTCTAACCTAAACATGCTGTATAAATAAGAAGAAATAGTTAGAGAACAGAAAGATTGCGGACGTCCGGTGGGAAGATAAAAAGACTACAGTTATATACAGCAAGTATTGCAGGTCTGTCCTATAACAAAAAGTTTTAACTGTACAGTTATAATCAGATTAAAATATAATTATTATTTTAACTATTTATATCTACAGATTAGAAAGATCAGATATAGCAGATAGATTAATAACTATAGATTAATTTATAATATATATATTTTTTTATATAAATAATATATAAAGTATAATATATTTTTAATTATAGTATAGTAATATTTTTTAGTTTTAGTCTATCTGCTTTATTTATTTTATCTGCTTTATTTAATTAATTTATTTTATTTAATTAACCTACTTTACCTATTTTATCTTATTAACCTATACTATATATTTTATTTAAGAAATATACTGTATTTTGCAAAAGACTTTTATAAAGCCTAATATAAAAAAATAGTATTTATTATTAGATATACTAATAATATTATACTACTCTTTATACTATTTAAAATTATAAGTATAATAGTATAGAAATTATAAAAACCGGGTTTCTATTTTTATTTAAATATATATATTATTTAAAGATTTATATAAAAGTAGTTCCCCTATTACTAATAATAATCTATTTTTAAAGTTATTTTTAACATTATTTATATTTTTATTTTTATTAATATAAAAAACAGTAATTATCTTATCCTCCTTTTACTTTTTAGATATAAAGATAATTAAATCTGGATTAAGATTATTAAAAATATCCTAGTATTTTTTATTAATAGTAAAATAATTAGTATATATCTAAAGTATAACTATTTTAATTATATTAAAATAAAAACAGCTCCGGTAATAGTAGCAGATATTTTAAAAATTATTAAATAAATATTTAATACTAATACTATTAATTGCAACTAAAAGAAAATCTTTAGCTATTTAATAAAAAATAAAAAACTAATTACAACAGGACTTTTAGTAAGTAAAAATATTAGTATATTTTATAATATTTAAAACAGTATTAGTTTAATTAAAAATATTTTTTTAAAATATTTTTAATATTTAGATATATTTTAAGTTTTTTAAATATTTCTGCTGCAGGTGAGAGTCTTTAGTATTTAAAAATATTATAAAAAGTTTTATCTAAACCAGATGATAATACAGAGCTAGATAATAGTATATTAATTACTAGATTTTAACTATAATAAAAATAAAAAACTTTTTTAAAAATAGTTTGGTACTTATTATACTAGTTAATATTATTATTAAACTATATATCTTTTTTAAATTTTTAAGCTTTAATATTAGGTTTAGAATAGTTATAATTATATAAATATAGCCTTTTATTTAGTAGATATAATAATAGTATTTTTAAAGCTTTTAATATATATTTTATAAGTTTTTAAAAATCTTCTTTTTTTAGGGCGCCTGCTTTTTTACTAGTTAATTAATTAAGTAATCTAAATAATTAAAAAGATTATTATAGATATTATAAATTTTATAAATAGTAGGCCTACTGTTTTTAGATAGATAAAATATAAAAAGAAAAAAGGGGTATAGAAGCTTAAAAAAATACTTTATTTATTTTTATTTAATTATAGTAGAATAAAGATAATTAATATTACTATAGTTGTAGTACTAAATAAAACTTTTAATCATTTAATAAAAATTAAGTATTTAATAGATTATAAGATAGGTTAAGTTCCAGCAGGTTTTGCAGTCCAGAAAAAAATAATAAACTAATTTAAATTTAAATTATTAAATAAGCTAAAACTTTTTAAAGTATTAAAAGCTTATATTTATAAATTCTATAATCTTTTAAATTTATAATTAAAAATTAGTATAATAAGCTATTACTAAAAAAAGATTTTTAGAAGCTATTTGTAAAAGGCTAATATAAACAGCTTTTAATATAAATAGTAAGAACTGTTTATATTAGCCTTTTATAAATAGCTTTTAGAATATATCTAGTTAAAGTAAGAAATACTTTTTAATTAAAGCTAATCTAGCAATCTACTGTAAATTAATACTTATTTATTATTTAAAAATTTTAATAACAGCTGTATCTATATATTTTTTAACAACTTTAAAAAATATTTTTTAATCTGTGCTTAATTAGAAGGACTTGGTTTTTGTTACGGGACAGATGGGTTGTGCTAATCAAAATGTGTCTTAGAACAAAAAGAAATAGCTAAAAAGCTATTTCATCTGTTTATATAAAATCTTTTTATATATATACTAAGCTAGTACTAGTTTGGTATATAGCATATAAGACCTTAAATATTAACTAATATCTAAAGCTAAGCTTTATATTAGAGTCTTAATTCTATAATAAAAGTCCTTTTTTTTATTATTTTCTACAGCTTCTGTTTGTATAAATAGCTGTTTAGAATCTAAATTATACTTCAGCCCTTTTAGATAATATTATAGCTGGTTAGTAGGCAGTATATATATGAACAAAGCCTGTTTTATCTATTATAGCTTTTTTTATATATTTTTTTTATTTAGTAAATATAATAATCCATTAATAAATAGGATTTTTTTTATACTATTTATATAACTGGTTTTAAAAATATGGTTAGGCTTAGCTACTAGTTTTATATAGAATATATAAAGTACTATGTAAAAAGGCCATCCCCCCCTTTTTTAGCTTTTTTTTATATATATATTTTTTATTACCAGTCTTTTTTTTTTATCTATACAATTCCTGTTATTTCTTTTGTTTATTTATATTATATTTTCTTTTTCTAGTGCTGGGGCTGATAAGCCTAATTATTTAAATAATATACTAGTTTTTATTTATTATATTTTTTTAGATTTCTATTGCTTTTACTAACTGTAATTTATTTTTTTTATTTATATAATATATAATTTTTTATAACCCCTATACTGGTAATACAAAGCATGAGATTACTATATAATTAATAATATATAAAAATAAAGCCCTACTTTAACTTTACTATACTTTAAATTAGTAGTATATTGAGTATTTTTCTTATTATAAATTTAAAATAAAAATTGGTGCTTTTACTGTAGTCTAAATAAAAAAATCCAGTAGTACTTCTATATAAAATATTAATAAGATTAAATATATATTAAGTATTTTTTTTATATTAACAGTCTTTTAATTATATTCTGTGGTTTAGTAATATAATATTATTATAAATATAATAATTAAATAAAGTTTCAGCAGACTGTATAACTATCTGAGTAGTAAAATAAAATCTGTACTAAATATAAATTTAAAAATTATAATATATATTATAATTATTATAATCTAAATAAGTTTAAATATAAGCCTGCAGTAACTACTGCTTTTTTATAATATTATTAAAAAGTTAGTAGACTAAAGCAGGTGTATAAACTAAATTTAGTATAATAATAGTTGGTTTTTTTTATTAGATTAAGTACAGCTTCTTTTAGCTAGTTTAAAAAATTAAAAAAGACTTCCCTTTTTTTTATTTATTTTTTTTCCTTTTTTTTTATTTTTATCTTAGGTTTGTACGAACTAGGGCTGAGAAGAAAGAATATTAATATTAATTCTTTTTAAATCTTAGCTTTTATTTATATAGTAGTTAGTTAGGGTTTGGCTGGGACTACAGCTGCTATTTTATAACTACTTTTATATTATTAAATACTAAAGCTGGCTTTTAGATTAGTTTTATATAATCTTTTTATTTAATAAAATATTATAATTAGCTTTTCCAGCCTTTTATTATATACTATTTGTTAAGAATTTTTTTAATTTTATATTTTTTTTATTATTAACTATAATAGATAGTAGTTATAAGTTTTTTTTAATTTTATAACAGTAATACATCATCAGCTGTCGGATAAAGTAGATTAATATAAAATATAAAATAAATACTTTTTAATATATTAAATTATATAGTATATAATCTTATTTTTTTAAAATAGTATATTTCATATTTTTCTAATCTAGTTTTTTATTAGGATAATTTATATAGATATTTTATAAACTTAACTATATCTAATCGCCCTTTTAATATAATAAAGCAGTTTATTAGAATTAATTAGCCTGTCTTTTAGTATTTTATTATATATAGACTATAGTATTTTAGGCCTAGTTTAAGATATTATATATTTTTTATATAATTATATTTTTTTATTAGATAGGGCTGGAGGCAGCAATCTTTAGATCTATACTTTAAACTATTTTCTAGCTATTTAGATTTAATTTATAATTATAGCTTAAAAAAATAGTAAAAATTATATAGCTGTATTTATACAGCTGTTAATTACTAGCTCTATTAAAGGCTGTAGGTTGATCTAGTTTTTTTAGTTATAGTTTATATAAGCTTTTAGATATATTTTAATAGTACTATTTATATATTTAGTTACTCTGTCTGTTTAAAAATAATAGACTGTAGATAATTTTTTAATAATCCTTAGTAGATTATATACTTTTTTTTATATATAATCTATAAACTGGGTACTCTAATCTAAAATTATAGTCTTTAAAAGACTGTATTATTTAAAAACTATTTTAATTAGAGCCTTAGCTGTGGCTTTAGCAGTAATCTTTTTTATTATATAAAATATTACTTTTTTTATTAGTCTGTCTGTACTTATAAAATTATTTATATATATTTTACTTTTAGATAAATTAGTAATAAAATGTATTATTAGCTTTTACTAGGGTTAATCTAGTATTAGCAGTAATTTTAATAATCTGTATTTTAATTTTTTTATAGCTTTATACAACTGCAGATATTACAGTTTTAAACTGTCAACAATATGGGCAGATTGGCCAGTTGGCAGCCTCAGGCTCGCCAGTTCGCCACTACTGCCAGGTGCTACCTCAGGGCCTGTTTGCCTGCCACTGCAGATATGCCTCAGGCCAGTTGGCGGACTAATATTCCGAGTTCCGCCCACCCCGCAGCGAAGCAAAAGGCCTTACTTTTATTGATTATTCTAGGCCCTATTCAACCACTGGTTCTATTGTTCTCGGCCCTATTCTATTCATATGATTTCATATAAATTCATGTCTTTTTCATGTGTTTTTCATAGCCAATTAGCTATAAATAAGGATGAAAAGACCCCTGGAGTTCTAATCAGTTCAATCAGTTTCTCAATCATTCTAGCAGTTAGCCTATTTCTTCTTATTTTTGATTCTTTTATTTTCTCTTACTTTCACCTCACTTTCGCACCCAATTTGTATGCAGAAGTGAGAGTTCAATAAAGCCTTTCTGAGAGACCTCAGGAAAGTTCTTATAAACATATTTTTTTATATTTTAAAATATATTAAGCTAAAAGTATATTCTATTAAAAAAAAAGATAAGTCTGCTCTCAGCTGGAATATTTTATAATAAAAAAATTATAATTACTTTAAATAAAATCTGTATAAAGTAGTTTATAGTTAGAAATCTACTGCCTTTTTTAAAAGTATACCTAAACTCCTTTTATTAAATATTTGTTTAAAAAAACCATTAATTTTAGCTGGGGTAGAAATTTATATATTTTTTATGTAAGCTTTACTAGGTTTTAATAATCTATATCTACTGTTAAAATATAGATTTAGCTGTTTTTAGATCTATTTTTTAGCTCTAATAGTTTTATAATAATCTGTTATATCTATTTTAAAAAGTCTTTATCTAGTTTTATTTTATATTTTTATAACTATACTAGGGCCGCGGTAAGTAAACTAGTCTTAGATTTTAAATCTTCTTCTAATATTCTGTTAAAGATCTGGATTATTTAGGATAATATTTAAATCTTATTTATTAGATATTGTTATGGGATGGATGGATTGTGCTAATTAAAATGTGCCTTTAAATAAGAAGAAATAGCTGAGAAGCTATTTTATCTGTTTATATAAAATTCTTTTATATATGTACTAAGCTAGTGCTAGTTTAGTACTTAGTATATAAAACTTTAGATACTAATTAGTATCTAAAGCCAAGCTTTATAACAAGGTTTTAGTCCTATAATAAAAGCCCCCCCCTTTTCTTTTTAGTATCTTCTGCAGTTTTATTTATATAAACAGCTGTTTAGAATTTAAAGTAATAGTTCTGTACTTTAGCCTTTTTTAAATAGTATTATAGCTGGTTAGTAGGCAGTATATATATAAATAAAATCTGTATTACTTATTATAACTTTTTTTTATACAAACCTTTTTTATTTAGTAAATATAGTAATTTTTTAGTAAATAGAGTTTTTTCTTTCTGTATGTTCCTTTTTTATCTAGTAAATAGAATTTATTTTTATACTATTTATATAACCGGTTCTGAGAGTGTAGTCAGGCTTAGCTACTAATATTATATAAAGTATATAAAATACTATATAAAAAGGCCACTCCCCCCCCTTTTTAGCCCCCTTTTTTTATATATCTTTTTTTTTATTTTTTTTATTAATAATCTATTTTTTTTATCTATACAATTCCTATTATTCCCTCTACTTATTAATATTATATCTTCTTTTTCTAATACTGGGGCTGGTAAGCCTAATTACCCAGATAATATACTAATTTTTATTTATTATAATTTTTTTTAGATTTTTTTTATTTTTACTAACTGTAATTTATTTTTTCTGTTTGTATAATATATAACTATTTATAACCCCTATACTAATAATATAAAGTACTAGATTACTATATAACTAATAGTATATAGTAATAAAATCTTAGTTTAATTTTACTATACTTTAGATTAGCAGTATATTTAGTATTTCTTTTACTATAAATCTAAAATAAAAATTAGTACTTTACTATAGTTTAGATAAAAAAATCTAATAGTATTTTTATATAAGATACTAATAAAATTAGATATATATTAAATACTTTTTTTATATTAACAGCCTTCTGATTACATTCTATAGTTTAGTAATATTATATTATTATAAATATAATAATTAAATAAAGTTTTAGTAGATTATACAGCTGTTTAAATAATATAATAGGGCCTATATAAACTATAAATTTAAAGATTATAGTATATATTATAGCTACTATAATCTAAATAAGTCTAAATATAAGCCTATAGTAATTACTACTTTTTCTTAAAATATTATTAAAAAATTAGTAGATTAAATTAATATATAAGCTAAATTTAGTATAGCAGTATCTGATTTTTTTATTAGATTAAATACAGCTCTTTTTAGTTAGTTTTAAAAAATTAAAAAAAGGCTTTTTCTTTTTTTTTTTTTTTTATTCTTTTTCTTTTTTTTTTTAGATTTGTACAAACCAGAGCTAAGAGGAAAAAATATTAGTATTAGTTTTTTTTCTATTCCAGCTTTTATTTATTTAGTACTTAGTTAGGCTTTGGCTGGGGCTGCAGCTGCTATTATACAGCTATTTTTATATTATTAAATATTAAAACTAGTTTTTGGATTAGTTTTATATAGTTTTTTTATTTAATAAAATACTATTATTAGCTCTTCCGGCCTTTTATTATATATTATTTATTAGAAATTTCTTTAATTTTATATTCTTTTTTACTATTAACTATTATAGGTGGTAGTTGTAAGTCTTTTTTATTTTATAATAATAATATATTATCAGCTGTTGGATAAAATAGATTAATATAAATATAAAATAAATATTTTTTAGTATATTAAATTATATAGTATATAATCCTATTCTTTTTAAAATAGTATATTTTATATTTTTTTAATCTAGCTTTTTACTAGGGTGATTTACATAAATATTTTATAGGCTTAATTATATTTAATTATTCTTTTAGTACAACAGGGCAGCTTATTAAAATTAATTAGTTTATTTTTTAATATTTTATTATATATAGGCTATAGTATTTTAAATCTAGTTTAAAATATTATATATTTTTTATATAATTATATCTTTTTATTAAACAGGGCTGGAGGTAGTAATCTTTAGATTTATATATCAAACTATTTTTTAGCTGTTTAGATTTAATTTATAACTATAGTTTAGAAAAAATAGTAAGAATTCTATAACTATATTTATATAGCTGTTAATTACTAACTCTGCTAAAAACAGCAGATTTATTTAGTTTTTTTAATTAAAGTTTATATAAATTTTTAAATATACTTTAATAGTACTATTTATATATTTTATTATTTTATTAGTTTAAAAATAATAGGCTGTAAACAGTTTTTTAGTAATTTTTAATAGATTATATATTTCTTTTTATATACAACTTATAAACTGGATATCTTAATCTAAGATTATAATTTTTAAAAAGCTATATTATTTAAAAATTATTTTAACTAGGGCCTTAGCTGTAGCTTTAGTAGTAATCTTTTTTATTATATAAAATATTACTTTTTTTATTAGTTTATCTGTAATTATTAAAATATTGATATATAACTTACTTTTAAATAAATTAGTAATAAAATCTATTACTAGTTTTTATTAGGATTAATCCAGTATTAGTAGTAGTTTTAGTAATTTATACTTTAATTTTTTTTATAACTTTATATAACTATAGATATTATAGTTTTAAATATATTTTTATATATCTTAAGATATATTAGGCCAGAAGTATATTCTGCTAAAAAAAATAAATCTGTTTTCAGCTAGAATATTTTATAATAAAAAAATTATAAATACTTTAGATAAGATCTATATAAAATAGTTTATAGTTAAAAACCTACTATTTTTTTTAAAAGTATACCTAAGCTTTTTTTATTAAATATTTATTTAAAAAGACTTTTAGTTTTAGCTGGAATAAAAATTTATATATTCTTTTTATATAAGTTTTATTAGATTTTAATAATCTATATTTACTGCTAAAGTATAGGTCCAGCTGTTTTTAAATTTATCTTTTAATTTTAATAATTTTATAATAGTCTGCTGTATCTATTCTAAAAAGTCTTTATCTAATTTTATATTATATATTTATAATTATACTAGAACCGCAGTAAGTAAACTAGTTTTAGATTTTAAATCCTTTTTTAATATTTTACTAAAAATCTGTATTATATAGAATAATATTTTAGTATTTTATTTATTAGATATATTTTATTTATATTATAAGAAAGTATCTGCTTGCTTATTTTTTATTTCTTTTTAATAAACTAGTTTAAAGTTAAATCTGTTTAAAATTAAGCTTTATTATATATATTTTTCTATAAGTTTATATGGCTTAAAAAAGTATTTTAAATTCTTATAATTAGTAATTACTGTAAACTCTAATACTAAGTATAATTTAGTATTCTGAACTTTTAGATATTATATAACTATTAGTAGTTTTTTATTATAGATTTTATAATTATATTTAGCTGGTGTATTTTATTTAAAAAAATAAAGATAAAAATACAGCTTTTTATTTTTATTTATTTAAAAAAATATTTTTTTATATTATAATCTAAAAAGTCTGTCTCTACTACTATTATATATTTAAAATTAAAAAAACAAAATCAGGCTTAGTTATAAATTTTTTTTTAATATCTAAAAGCTGGTCTTATATTTTTAGGTCTATTAAAAAAACTAGTTTTTTTTAATTAGATTTATAAATAGTTATACAGTAGCTAAAAATCCAAAAATAAATTTATAATAAAAGTTTATAAATTTTAGAAAGCTTTAGACAGCATTTACTAATTTAAAGCTTTTTTATAAAATAATTATTTTAATCTTTTTAGAATTTATTTTAATACCTTGCCCTATATATACAACAAATCTAAAATAAAAAGTTTTTTTTTTTATTTATATTTTTTAATATCTAAGAACAGGCCGGCTTTTTTTAGTTTTTATAATATTTTTTATATATATTTATAGTGCTTTTTAATATTTCTATTTATATAGATTAATATATTATTAATATAGGCTAAACAGAATTTATTAAAATATTTATATAATATCTAGTTAATATATTTTTAAAAGATATTTACAGTATTTATTAGTTTAAAAAATATTACTAGCTATTTATATAGCCTATACTATATATAAAAAACTGTTATTTATTTTTAATCTTTTATAATATAGATTTTATAAAAGGCAGACAAAATATCTAGTTTAGTAAACTATTTTATTTTTCTAATTTAGTTTAAGATTTTAATAAATTAGGAAAAACAGATAGCAGTTTTTTTTTATAATTATATTAATATTTAGTAATTTATATAGAATTTTAATTTTTTTTTTAATTTTTATATAAAAAGTACTGGGACTGCTGCTGAAAAGTAACTAATCTATATAAAGTTTTTTTTAGTAGTTTAGTTAGTTTAGACTATAAAACTATTAGTTTTTTTTAAAATATATTATAAAAAAAGCCCTATAAAACTTTTAGTTTTTTTTTATTTTAATATATAAGCTTAATTTTATAGTTAATATTTTTTCCCTGGTATAACAGTAGTTTCTCTGTATTTTTTAGTTAGAAAAAAAATAAGAAGTCCTAATAGTACTTAAAAAGTATTATATATAGATTAACTGTCTTTTTAGTTTAAAATACTTTTTAAAAATTAATAAATAAGACTTTAAATACTTCTATACTTTTTTTAGATTTTTTCTATAGATAGTCTTTAAGTTCTATTTTTATAATTAGCTAAAGTTTTAGATTTATATATTATAAATATAGTAGGTCTCTTAATCTTATTTTAGTTATATATAAAAATAATTATTTTTAGCCTGGTTTTAGAATACTATTATAATAAAACAGTCAGCTTTTTTCTAGGATTAAGTTATATCTAAAATTATTAGATATTATATAAAAGTATGCTTTTTTTTAGTATAGAATTCTATATTTATTTTTATCTGTATAATAAAGTAGATTAGTATTTTATTATCTAAGATCTTTTATATTACTCTTAGATTAATACTAATAATTAACAAGCTATTTACTTTAGTAAAAATTTACTTATAATATTATAAATTAAATATTTTAAGTTAATAAAAGTATAAATAGTTATAATAAGATTTAAAATAGCCTTTACAAAAAAAGGATATATAACTATATATTTTTTTTAAAACTTTTCCACTTTTTTTTAGTTTTGTTTAGTAATTTTTATTTAGATATATAATTTTATACTAGACTTTCTCTTTTCCTAAATTAGAATCTTTATTTAAAAAAATATACTATTTTTTTTATTACTAAGGGCCAGGTATAGCAGCAGCTATATTTATTAGTTATATAGCAGATTTTAAAAAGTATTAGTAGATAGAATATCTATTCTGCCTATAATAAAAGCAGTAATTTATTTTATATTTTTTTTATATTTTACTAGATATTATTTATTAAGTCTGTTACTAGGAGTTGTTAGTAGTTATATAAAAATAATATTTTTTTTATTATATAATAATTATTTAAATAGATTTTTATTTTATTAGTTTAGGGCTTAATTTATATTACACCGGCACAGTTTTAGTATAACTTTTTTTTAAAAGAAATATTTTATTAAAATTATAATTTATATATTATAGTTAGTTATAATAACTTTTATATATAGGCTTTTAAAAGATTCTAACTAATCCTTTAATAAGTCTTTAGTTTATTATAGTATTTAGTATAGTTTTTTTTTATTTATCTAATTAATTATACCCCCCTACTTATAGCAGAGCTTTGTTAAAGTTGTTTAAAAATTCTTTTAATTTTAATTTTATTTTATTTTATTATATTTACCCGGTTTAGGGCTTTTTATTATATATTAGAATCTTTAAATATTTTATTTATTACTATAAGTATATCTTTAAGTTATACTGTCTTAATATTTTAAATTTTAATCTAAAAAAGTATTTACTGTACTGCCTATCCGTGTAGTTAACTATAAATGTAAAAAACTCATTCCAGCCCAGTGTTATGGGACCAAGGCCCTGTTACAGAGCTCAGCTTCAGGCACCAGTTGGCACCTAAGGCCTCGCACACTAAGTACTAAACTAGCACTAGCTTAGTATATATATATAAAAATTTTGTACAAACAGATAAAATAGCTCCTCAGCTATTTTTTTTATTTTAAGGTATGTTTTAATTAGCATAATTTATCTATTCTGTAATATTAAAAATAGCTTATTAAAAAGTCCTAAACAGAGCCTAACTAGGTATACAAATAAAATAAAACAGAATAAAAAAAATATTAGAATAATAAAATAAATAGATTAAAAAAAACTACAGCTAACTGCAGTATCTGCAGCTATATATAATAATATATAACTTTTTTTATAAAAGCTAATCAGCCTCTGTATAAAAATAGTAAAACAGAAATTAGTTTTTAAAAAGTAGATAAATAAACTATAATATTATAATACAACTTCTACTACTAATAGTAAACTAAAGGGAAAACCCCTACAGCAACTGTATAAGCTAAACTACAGACCCTATTTTTAATATTCTAATATAAAACTATTTAATAGAAAAGACAAGTACAACTATAAATTATTTAAACTAAATATATATATAAAATTTATAATAAATAGAAATTATTATCTTACTAGACTGAAATAAGTTTTTTATATTTATAGTAAACTATACAGACAGGCAGTATAACAGATTCTTTTTTAAATTAAATTCTAAAATATAGAAATAATACAACTAGAGAATATACTTATAGTAATAAATAAAGTATTTAAAAATCCTAATATATAATAAAAAGCCCTAAACCGGGTAAATATAATAAAATAAAATAAAATTAAAATTAGAAAAATTTTTAAAAATTTTTAATAAAGCCCTGCTACAGGCCGGAGGGTATAATTAGTTAGATAAATAAAAAAAACTATACTAAATACTACAGTAAACTAAAGACTTATTAAAAGATTAGTTGGAATTTTTTAAAAATCTATATATAAAAAATACTATAACTAACTACACTATATAAACCATAATCTTAATAAAATATTTTTTTTTTAAAAAAAGCTATACTAAGACCGTGCCGGTGTAATATAAACTAAGTCTTAAATTAATAAAGTAAAAGCCTATTTAAATAGCTGCTGTATAATTAAAAAAATAATACTTCTACTTAACAACTAATAACTTTTAAAAACAGGCTTAATAGATAATATTTAGTAAAATATAAAAAAAATATAAAGGAGATTACTGCCTCTGTTGTAGGTAAAATAAATATTTTATTTATTAATATTTTTTAAAACTTATTATATAACTAATAAGTATAGCTGCAGCTATATCTATCTTTTAGTAATAAAAGAATAGTATATTTTATTAGATAAAAACTTTAACTTAAAAAAAAAAGTCTGGTATAAAATTGTATATCTAAATAAAAATTAGTAAATAAAACTAAAAGAAAATAGAAAAGTTTTAAGAAAAGATATATAGTTATATATTTTTTTAATAAAAATTATTTTAGATCTTACTGCAACTACCTGTACTTTTATTAATTAAAAATATTTAATCTAAAGTATTATAAATAAAATATTTGTTAAAATAAATAGTTTGTTAATTATTAGTATTAATCTAAGACTAGTATAAAAGATTTTAGATAATAAAATACTAATCTACTTTATTATACAGATAAAAATAGATATAGAATCCTATACTAAAAAAAAGTATACTTTTATATAATATCTAATAATCTTAGATATAACTTAATTTTAGAAAAAAGCTGGCTGTCCTGCTATAATAGTATTTTAAAACCAGATTAAAAATAATTATTTTTATATATAACTAAAATAAAATTAAGAAACCTACTATATTTATAGTATACAAACCTAAAACTTTAGCTAATTATAAAAATAAAACTTAAAAACTATTTATCCAAAAAATCTAAAAAAAGTATAAAAATATTTATAGTTTTACTTACTAATATTTAAAAAGTACTTTAAACTAAAAAAATAGTTAATTTATATATAATACTTTTTAAATATTATTAGGACTTTCTGCCTTTCTTTTAACCAGAGAATATAGAGAAACTACTACTATACTAAAAAAAAATATTAACCATAAAATTAAGCTTATATACTAAAATAAAAAAAAGCTAGAAGATCTATAGGGCCTTTTTTATAATATATTTTAAAAAAAACTAACAGTTCTATAATCTAAACTAACTTAATTATTAGAAAAGAATTTTATATAGATTAGTTACTTTTCAGCAGCAGCCCCAGTACTCTTTATATAAAAATTAAAAAAAAGATTAAGATTTTATATAGATTACTAAATATTTAATATAATTATAAAAAAAAACTGCTACCTACTTCCCCTAATTTATAAAATTCTAAATCAAATTAGAAAAGTAAAATAGTTTACTAAACTAGATATTTTATCTGCCTTTTATAAAATCTATATTATAAAAAATTAGAAATAAATAATAGTTTTTTATATATAGTATAAGCTATATAAATAGCTAGTAATATCTTTTAAACTAGTAAATACTCTAAGTACCTTTTAAAAATATATTAATTAAATATTATATAAATATCTTAATAAATTCTGTCCAGCCTATATTAATAATATATTAATCTATATAAATAAAAATATTAAAAAGCACTGTAAATATATATAAAAAGTATTATAAAAACTAAAAAAAGCCGGCTTATTTTTTAATATTAAAAAGTATAAGTTTAAAAAAAAGAAAACTCTTTATTTTAGATTTGTTATATATATAGGGTAAGATATTAAAATAGATTTTAAAAAGATTAAAACAATTATTTTATAAAAAAGTCCTAAGTTAGTAAAAGCTGTTTAAAGCTTTTTAAAATTTATAAACTTTTACTGTAAATTTATTTTTAAATTTTTAGCTACTGTACAACTATTTATAAATCTAATTAAAAAAAATTAACTTTTTTAATAGATCTAAAAGTACAAAACCAGCTTTTAAATATTAAAAAAAAAGTTTATAACTAAGCCTGTTTTTTGTTTTTTTAATTTTAAATATATAATAGTAGTAAAGACAGACTTTTTAGGCTATAATATAAAAAAAATATTTTTTTAAATAAATAAAAATAAAAAGCTATATTTTTATATTTACTTTTTTAAATAAAACATACTAGCTAAATATAATTATAAGATTTATAATAAAAAACTACTAGTAGTTATATAGTATCTAAAAGCTTAGAATACTAACTTATATTTAATATTAGGATTTATAATAGTTACTAACTATAAGAATTTAAAATACTTTTTTAAACTATATAAACTTATAGAGAGATATATATAATAAAGCTTAATTTTAAACAGATTTAACTTTAAATTAGTTTATTAAAAAAAATAAAAAATAAGCAAGCAGATACTTTCTTATAATATAAATAAAATATATCTAATAAATAAGATCCTAAAATATTATCTTATATAATACAGATTTTTAATAAAATATTAAAAAAGAATTTAAAATCTAAAACTAGTTTACTTACTGCAGTTCTAGTACAGTTATAAAAATATAATATAAAACTAAATAAAAATCTTTTAAAATAGATATAGCAGACTATTATAAAACTACTAAAGTTAGAAGACAGATCTAAAAATAGTTAGATTTATATTCTAGCAGTAAATATAGATTATTAAAAACTAATAAAACTTATATAAAAAAAATATATATAAATTTTTATTTTAGCTAAAACTAAAAGTCTTTTTAAACAAATATTTAATAAAAAAAGCTTGGGTATACTTTTAAAAAAAATAGTAGATTTCTGATTATAAACTATTTTATACAGATCTTATTTAAAGCAACTATAATTTTTTTATTATAAAATATTTCAGCTAAAAATAAATTTATCTTTTTTTAGCAGAATATACTTCTGGCCTAATATATTTTAGAATATATAAAAATATATTTAAAATTATAATATCTATGGTTATATAAAGCTATAAAAAAATTAAAATACAGATTACTAAAGCTGCTGCTAATATTAGATTAATTCTAATAAAAACTAATAATAGATTTTATTACTAACTTATCTAAAAGTAAGTTATATATAAATATTTTAATAATTACAGATAAACTAATAAAAAAAGTAATATTTTATATAATAAAAAAAATTACTGCTAAAGCTACAGCTAAAGCCCTAGTTAAAACAGTTTTTAAATAATATAGTTTTTTAAAAATTATAGTTTTAGATTAAGGTATCTAGTTTATAAGTTGTATATAAAAAAAGGTATATAATCTACTAAAAATTACTAAAAGATTGTCTACAGTCTATTATTTTTAAATAGATAGAATAATAAAATATATAAATAGTACTATTAAAGCATATCTAAAAGCTTATATAAACTATAATTAAAAAAACTAGATAAATCTACTGTTTTTAGTAGAATTAGTAATTAACAGCTGTATAAATATAGCTATAGGATTCTTACTATTTTTTTAAACTATAGTTATAAATTAAATTTAAACAGCTAGAAAATAGTTTAAAATATAAATCTGGAGATTACTGCCTCCAGCCCTATTTAATAAAAAAATATAATTATATAAAAAATATATAATATCTTAAACTGGGCCCAAAATGCTATAGCCTATATATAATAAAATATTAAAAAACAGGCTAAATAATTCTAATAAGCTGTTTTATTATATTAAAAAAGTAATTAGATATAATTAAACTTATAGAATCTTTTTACAAATCACCCTAGTAAGAAGCTAGATTGGAAAAATATAAAATATACTATTATAAAAAAAATAAAATTATATACTATATAATTTAATATATTAAAAAATATTTATTCTATGTTTTATATTAATCTACTTTATTTAATAGCTAATAATATATTACTGTTATAAAATAAAAAAAACTTATAACTACTATCTATAATAGTTAATAGTAAAAAAAAATATAAAATTAAAGAAATCTTTAATAAATAGTATATAATAAAAGGCTGGAAGAGCTAATTATAGTATTTTATTAAATAAAAAGGCTATATAAAACCAATCTGGGAACCAGTTTTAGTATTTAATAATATAAAAGCAGCTATAAAATAGCAGCTGTAGTCCCAGCTAAACCCTAACTAACTATTAAATAATTAAAAATTAGAATAAAAAAAAATTATACTAATACTTTTCCCCCTCAGCTCTGGTTTATACAAATCTAAAAAAAAAAAAAAAAAAGAAATAAAAAAAAAGAAAGTCTTTTTTTATTTTTTAAAACTAACTAAGAGGAGCTGTGCTTAATCTAATAAAAAAACTAAATACTATTATACTAAATTTAGTTTGTATACTAATTTAATCTACTAATTTTTTAATAATATTTTAAAAAAAAGCAGTAATAGCTGCAGACTTATATTTAGACGTATCTGGATTATAGTAGCTATAATATATATTATAATTTTTAAACTTATAGTTTATATAGATTTTATTTTACTACTTAGACAGCTGTATAGTCTGCTGGAACTTTATCTAATTATTATACTTATAATAATATAGTATTACTAAACTATAAAATATAATTAAAAGGCTGTTAATATAAAAAATGTATTTAGTATATATCTAACTCTATTAGCATCTTATATAAAAATATTATTAGATTTTTTTATCTAAGCTATAGTAAAAGTACCGACCTTTATTTTAAATTTATAGTAAAAGAAATACTAAATATACTACTAATCTAAAGTATAGTAAAGTTAAAGTAAAACTTTATTTTTATATATTATTAGTTATATAATAATTTAGTACTTTATATTACTAGTATAAGAATTATAAGTAGTTGTATATTATATAAATAAAAAAAGCAAATTATAATTAGTAAAAGTAAAAAAAATCTGGAAAAGATTATAATAAATAGAAATTAGTATATTATTTAGATAATCAGACTCACCAGCCCCAGTATTAGAAAAAGAAGGTATAATATTAATAAGTAGAAAGAACAACAGGAATTATACAAATAAAAAAAGAACAGATTAGTAATAAAAAGAATAAGAAGAAGACATATAAAAAAAAAGCTAAAAAGAAGAAGGGGGGGGGCCTTTTTATATAGTACTTTGTATATTCTATACAATACTAGTAGCTAAGCCTAACCACACCCCCGGAACCGGCCGTATAAATAGTACAAAAAAAAAGATTCCATTTACTGGATAAAAAAGGAATATACAGAAAAAAGGGATTCTATTTACTAGGAGATTGCTGTATTTACTGGATGGAAGGGGAACATACAGAAAGAAAAGATTCTATTTACTAAAAGATTACTATATCTACTAAATAAAAGGGGTTTGTATAAAAAAAAAACTACAGTAAGTAATACAGGCCCTGCCTATATATATACTACCTACTAATCAGTTATAATATTATCTAAAAGAGGCTGAAGTATAGAACTGTTATTCTAAACTTTAAACAGCTGTTTATACAAATAGAAGCTGTAGAAGATACTAAAAAAAAAAAGGCTTCTGTTATAGAACTAAGGCCCTATTATAAAGCTTAGCTTTAGATACTAGTTAGTATCTAAAATTTTATATACTAAATACTAAACTAGCACTAGCTTAGTATATATATAAAAGAATTTTATATAAACAGATGAAATAGCTCCTCAGCTATTTCTTCTTGTTTTAAGGCATGTTTTAATTAGCATAATCCATCCATCCCATAACACCCAGTAAGATAGCAATTTCTGTTAATTATAAGTTTTATATATATATTTAATTTAAATAGTTTATAATTATACTTATCTTTTTTATTAAATAGTTTTATATTAGGGTGCTGAGAGTAGGGTCTGTAGTTTAGTTTATATAGTTACTATAGGGGGTTTCCCCCTAGTTTACTATTAATATTAAAAATTATATTATAACTCTGTAATTTATTTATCTGCTTTTTAAAAGCTAGTTTCTGTTTTACTATTTCTATACAGAGACTGATTAGCTTCTGTAAAAAAATTTATATATTATTATATATAGCTGTAGATGCTGCAGTCGGCTGTAGTTTTTTTTAGTCTATTTATATTATTATTCTAATAATTTTTTTAATTTTATTTTATTTTATTTATATACCTAGTCGGGCTCTGTCTAGGGCTTTTTAATAAGCTATTTCTAATATTACAGAATAGATAGATTGTACTAATTAAAACATATCTTTAAATAAAAAGAAATAGCTAAGGAGCTATTTTATCTGTTTGTACAAAATTTTTTTATATATATACTAAGCTAGTGCTAGTTTAGTACTTAGTATGCAAGGCCTCAGATGCCAACTGGTGCCTAAAGCCGAGCTCTATAACAGGGCCTTGGTCCCATAACAGATATATTCTGTTTTTATTATAAAAAGATGTCTGCTTACTTATTCTTTATCTTTTTTTAATAAACTAGTTTAAAGTTAAATCTGTTTAAGATTAAGCTTTATTATATATGTATCTCTGTAAGTTTATATAGCTTTAAAAAAGTATTTTAAGTTTTTATAATTAGTAACTACTATAAATTTTAGTACTAAGTATAACTTAGTATTTTAAGCTTTTAAATACTATATAACTACTAGTAGTTTTTTATTATAAATCTTATAATTATACTCAGCTAGAATATTTTATTTAAAAAAATAAATATAAAAGTACAGCTTTTTATTTTTATCTATCTCAAAAAGTATTTTTTTATATTATAGTTTAAGGAGTCTGTCTCTACTATTATTATATCTTTAAAATCGAAAGAACAAAGAATCAGCTTAATTCTAAACTTTTTTTTTAATATTTAAAAGCTGGTCTTATACTTCTAAGTCTATTAAAAAAACTAATTTTTTTATCAGATTTATAAGTAGTTGTACAGTAGTTAAAAATCTAAAAATAAATTTATAGTAAAAGTTTATAAATTTTAAAAAGCTTTAAATAGCTTTTACTAACTTAGGGCTTTTTTATAAGATAATTACTTTAATCTTTTTAAAATCTATTTTAACACCTTACCCTGTATGTATAATAAATCTAAAATAAAAAGTTTCCTTTTTTTAAAACTTATACTTTTTAATATCTAAAAACAGGCCGGTTTTTTTTAGTTTTTATAATATTTTTTATATATATTTATAGTACTTCTTAATATTTCTATTTATATAAGTTAACATATTATTAATATAAGCTGAATAGAATTTATTAAAATATTTATATAGTACCCAGTTAATATACTTTTAAAAAGTACTTAAAGTATTTACTAGTTTAAAAAGTATTACTAATTAATTATATAGCCTATACTATATATAAAAAACTGTTATCTATTTTTAACCTTTTATAATACAGATATTATAAAAGGCGGACGAAATATCTAGTTTAGTATACTATTTTATTTTCTAATTTAATTTAGAATCTTATAGATTAGGAAAAGCAGATAGCATTTTTTTTATAATTATATTAAATACTTAGTAATTTATATAAAATCTTAAACCTTTTTTTAGCCTTTATATAAAAAGTACTAAAGCTGCTGCTGAGAAGTAGCTAACTTATATAAAGTTTTTTTTAATAGTTTAATTATTTTAGACTGTAAGACTGTTAGTTTTTTTAAAATATATTATAAAAAGGGCTCTATAAGACTTTTGGCTTTTTTTTACTTTAGTATATAAGCTTAATTTTATAGTTAATACTTTTTCTTTAGTATAATAGTAGTTTTTCTGTGTTTTCTAATTAAAAGAAAGGCAGAAAGTTCTAATAGTATTTAAAAAGTATTATATATAAATTAACTATTTTTTTAGTTTAAAGTACTTTTTAAATATTAGTAAGTAAGACTATAAATATTTTTATATTTTTTTTAGATCTTTTCTACAGATAGTCTTTAAGTCCTGTTTTTATAATTAGCTAAAGTTTTAGATTTATATATTATAAATATAGTAGGTCTTTTAGTCTTATTTTAGTTGTATATAAAAATATTTATTTTTAGCCTGGTTCTAAAATCCTATTATAGCAGAACAGTCAGCTTTTTTCTAAGATTAAGTTATATCTAAAATTATTAGATATTATATAAAAGTGCACTTTTTTTTATATAGGATTTTATATTTATTTTTATTTATATAATAGAGTAAATTAGTATTTTATTACCTAAGATTTCTTATACTAATCTTAGATTAATACTAATAATTAACAGGCTATTTACTTTAGTAAATATTTTATTTATAATACTATAAGTTAGGTATTCTAAATTAATAAGAGTATAAATAGTTGTAGTAAGATTTAAAATAATTTTTACTAAAAAAATATATATATAACTATATATTCTTTTCTAAAACTTTTCTATTTTCTTTTAGTTTTATGTAGTAATTTTTATTTAAGTATATAACTTTATACTAAACTTTCTTTTTTTCTAAATTAGAGTTTTTATCTGAAGAGGTATACTATTCTTTTTATTATTAAAAAACAGATATTACAGCAGCTATACTTATTAGTTATATAGTAGATTTTAAAAAATATTAATAAATAAAATATCTATTTTATTTATAATAGAAGGAGTAATCTACTTTATATTTTTTATATTTTACTAGATATTATCTATTAAGCCTATTTCTAAAAATTATTAGTTGTTATATAGAAGTAGTATTTTTTTTATTATATAATAGTTATTTAAATAGGTTTTTATTTTATTAGTTTAAAGCTTAGTTTATATTATACCAGTATAGTTTTAATATAGCTTTTTTTTAAAAAATTTATTTTAATAAGATTATAGTTTATATAGTACAGTTATTTGTAATAACCTTTATATATAAACCTTTAGAAAATTCCAACTAATTTTTTAATAAGTCTTTAGTTTACTGCAGTATTTAGTATGGCCTTTTTTTATTTATTTAACTAATTATATTCTCGCACCTGTAGCAGAGCTTTGTTGAAGTTATTTAAAAATTCTTTTAATTCTATTTTTTTTATTTTATTATATTAATCTAGTTTAGAGTTTTTTATTATATATTAGGGTTTTTAAATATTTTATCTATTACTATAAGCATATCCTTCAGTTATACTATTTTTATACAGAGGCTAATTAGCTTTTATAAAAAAAGTTATATATTATTATATATAGCTGGAGATACTGCAGTCGGCCGCAGCTTTTTCTAATCTATTTATTCTATTATTCTAATATTTCTTTTGGTTTTATTTTATTTTATTTATATACCTAGTCGGGCTCTGTTTAGAACTTTTTAAAAAGCTATTTCTAATATTACAGAATAAATAGATTATACTAATTAAAACATACCTTAAAATTAAAAAAAATAGCTGAAGAGCTATTTTATCTGTTTGTATAAAATTCTTTTATATATATATACTAAGCTAGTGCTAGTTTAGTATGTAGCGTGCAAGGCCTCAGGTGCCAACTGGTGCCTGAAGCCGAGCTCTATATCAGGGCCTTGGTCCCATAACAGTTTTTAATAGAAAAATATAATAATAAAATTAATTATCTATTTAAATTAAATATACTTAACAATTTGAAACAGTAGGTAATAGGTAATTATAAAATATAGAATTTACTTTTAAAAATTTTATTTTATTATTAATAACTTCTTCCAACTAAAGTAAAATAGCGGTTTTTAAATTTATATATAAGCTTTAAAAAAGATTATCTTCTACTACTAACTTTAAAAAATAGGGATTTTCTTTTAAAAAGTTAGATATAAAATAATCTTCTGATTCTTCGCAACACATATAATCTTAAGATTTAAAAGGAAAAAAAATCTGGCTTAAAAGCTTATTTAGTTTAAATATTATTATAGTTTATAAAGATCTAAAAAATAAAAAAGGGCTTAATAGTATTTTCTAAAAATAAGCTAAATAACTATAATTAACTTTTAATTCTAAAACTACTCTGTAAGTAATAGATATAGAAGAATAAAAAAAAACTTTATAAAAATAATTTATTTTATTTTAAAATATATTTTATTATAAATATAATTTATTATATTTTAATATACAGCCAAAGCGCCCGCCGCATCTTATATATTTTAGTAGGCCTAGTAAGTAGGGAATTATATCTAAAACCTAAAATTAGAAATACTTAGGGCCAACTAGATTAAACAGATTAAAAATCTTATTTTTATATTTAGAAAAGACTTTTATAGAACCTACTATAAAAATATAGTATCTAATATTAAACTAAATAATTATTAAAAAGTATATTTATTAAAAAAAACTAAATACATAGTATATTACAGGATTTTAAATAGATTTAGATTAATAGAGTATTTAGAATTATTAGAATTAAAAAAATTAATTAGATTAATAAAATAATTAAACTTATTAGAATTAAAAAGATTAATTAGATTAGATATTAAGATTTATATTATAATATATAAAGTCTAAACAAAACTATAATTATATATTTATATATATATTTTTTATTATAAAAGTAATAATTTATAAAAAGCTGGAATTTACTAGTACTATTAAAAATTTCTTATTCTTTTTTGAATTTAAAGATAAAAAATAGTAATATTTTCTTTAATTATTTTTATTTAATTTAAAAAGCTTTTTTTATATACTTTTAAATAACAGTCAAAATAGTTAGATTAATAATCTATTAATCTAAATATATCTTAACTATACTAAAGCTAAAAGGAATATAATAAATAAATCTTACTATTAAAAATAATTAAAATAGTTAACTATCTAATTTTTAGCTATACTATAGTTAGATATCAAAATTTTCTTAACCTGGCTATAACCTGGCGGTTAGGTATAAAAATTTAAATTAACGTGACCTGACCTGGCCGTTAGCCACTCTAGGCAGGGCGGGCAGCAGCTTTTAGCAAATATAAAATATATAAAATATATACTAGAAATGTATAATATGTCTTATAATAATATAAATGGTGAGGGGGTGGGTTAAATTAAAAAACTTAATAAAGGGTAAGAATAGTTTCCATACTCTGAAAAGGGTGTGAATCGACTGTAGTGTATAATTGAGCCACACCCTGCGGGCCTAGGATTCCTGTGGTAGCTCACCAACAAGTCTCTTCTATTTTTCCTTTCTCCTTGTGCCTCCTTTGCGATATAGAAAACTGTATCCAGGTAAAAAGCTATTTATTTATAATCACAATATAGTTTAAAAAGGTTAAACAGATTGGAATATTAAGTCAGTCTAGACTCTGAAATACAAAATAATGTACATCAGAAATGGTATTTTGCTTAGGAAGATCAAATTATAAAATAGTATGGATTAGTTATGTATAGTTTATGTGTATTGTACATATAAGGCTTTTTATTTGATGTATCAAACCATAGAACTGTATGGAACTGTTGTAGAATAGTTTTTAAGACTTCTTGGTACTCTATGGTCAAAATATGTGATCCACTTATTTTGCCTCTTCCACTTATTTATAAAACAGCAACTAAGAAAAGGCCTAAATTTTACTCAGCTGCATTTAATAAGTGGCTTAAGTACGGCTGAGCGCTCTGTTTTCCACACTCTGGAGTCGTATGTGCTTGATTCTAATAATAAAGTTAACATGTCCGTACAGTGAAGCCGACGATAGCCTTGTAGCCCCAACACCCAACGGTGGATCACTAGACATGCTAATCCACTCTTCAAATTAGACCAGCGATCACCACGCAGATACGTGCACCGGCCAAGTCCATGAGTTGAAACACAAATACCAGAGCACGCAATCGGCCGAAGCCCGGCGGGATATTCCTTCGAGCATCCCTGCCCCCCCCCCCCAGAATACAACCACGGCGTGAACTGAGGTGACTTCCCTCTCCCCGTTCCGTCCGACCGGTCCAGCGACAGAACCCAAACAAACACACTCGAGGTAACGTCCACTTCGGTCCGCCACATTAATCAGAAGACGGTCTCAAAATTGTCCTTGGTGAACTCGTAAATGGCGCGAAAGTCGCGGCAGAGATGCGGGTTCCCCATCCCGAAGACGACGGTACGATGCCGGTCGTAGACAGCCCCCTCCATCGTCGTGTCCCCGGCGCACATGATCCCCTGGCGGATGTAGTCGATGCAGTGGGGCAAGTGGTCGACTTGATCAAGCTCGGAGATGTCGATTTCCTCCCGTCGCCCCTCCTGGACTTTGAGGATGATCTCATAGATCGTTTTGCGGACGTAGTCCTGTGCCACAGGGAACAAGGTCAATGAACATTACGGCATTAGGAACATGCAAAACAATTAATAGAGCTAGCCGATGCGGAGACGAGGCTCAGAAGTCTTACCAGGCAATGGAGCTGGTGAAACATCGAAATCGAGAAGCGTGAGTACCCGTCGCCAGTGGGGAGGCCGGGGGTGAGCTCGTATTTCTGGTAGTCGCGGATGAGGACAAAACCGCGACCCGCTGCAGGAGGTTCGATCCAGGGCGTCTTAGTGACATTTATGGGAAGGGAAAGGCTGTCTGCGGTAGTCACTCACGAGGGAGTAGGGCATCCCATGTCTCGTTCAACATTCCACCATCACGGGTAGGCTCGACGCCAAAGACCTCATCGTGCTTGAAGCTCTCCAATACGTATGGGACTGATTTGGGATGGGGAGAAGTTGTCAGTATCCTCTTTGCGTGGCAAAAGACTGCCTGGCCGCAAGTGAAGAAGAGGGAAAGTCACCATCAGGCACGACCGTGGGCGGTGCAACTGGGATGTGTTTGTGCGGGAAACTGCGGGACCAGAACGCCCCAAGGGCAGCCGAGGCGAGCATCAGGGCGAATACGAGTACGCTCTTCACTACGACGAGCTGGTAGTTGCGCCAGAATTCGTGAACCATTTCGGAGAGCCATGGGCGGTGAAACGGGGATCGTGGACCGAGGGCATCATCATCGATTTCAGTCTCGTTTGACAATTTCGAATATTCCGAGGGCTGATTCAGGAATTCCATCGTGACGGTCTCAGAAGCAGCGAAGTTGAGGTCTTAGCGGCAAGTGTTACATCGAGCGAGAGCCGTGTGCGTATGTGGGAGGTCAACCTACCCTCGGGTGATTGTTGGTGGGCACGGACGTGTATTTATAACCTGGTGGGCTGATACGGAGGGCTATCTTGCGCAGTGAGGGGAGGTTAACAATTGGAACCTACTGACTAGCGTGTAGTTCAAAACGCTTCATCTCGAGTCCTCTGATCATGCTCATTGACCTGGTCTTGATGAAGGTCACTATCTCAAGCCTGAAGCCCAATCCAACCCCGGGTACGCAGAAATTAGAACAATGCTATCCCCAATCTACTCTCTTGTAATTGACTCTGTCATATCTCAACTATTTAAAACCAGGTGCGATTGTACTGGCGCTCGCGATCGATTTGAAAACGACTAATAGCATCATAGTCGACACACTCATGCTCCACCCCCCAGCCAGACACCGTCGTTGCCACGCCCTCGTCTGGAACAAACAGCGGTGTATATCCTTCGATCTCAAAAATAGCATTGCCACAGAGGACACTCTGGCGTAGGTACTCAAAGCAATGGTTGACATGCACGTTCCATTTCTTTTCGGTGTACTGGGGCGTGCTGGGGCCGCCGGTCTTGATCTGCCAATAGTGGGCGCGAATATGATTCTTGATTTGGGTCAATTAGCCTTAATAGACCCAGACCTGCTCACTGAGGAAACGTACCAAGCAATGCATCTGGTGCATGATGGACAAGACGTAGAAATCTTGTGGGGGTGGACTCGGTCGATTGGGGTGGTAGTAGGGCGACGGCATTCCCGGCGGCAGATTGTAGTCCCGTTGCTCCTGCTCGGTCATATAGAGAACGTCGTGAGCTACCAACCTATTAGCATTGATCTCTCTGATTATCACGGTCGTCAACTGAATGTACCCGCGATCAGAGCCTCCCAGTGGTCGTTCGCCTCCTCGGACGGTCCAACATAGCGCCCATCCATCTGAAAGCTGCGTTTGACGGTCTTGAACACCGAGGCCGGCAGGTGAGACTTGCGGTCTGCGGTCTGCACGGGTGCTGTCCGAACCCAGAGAGTGATTGCCAGGAGCCATCCCACCACTAAGAGGAAGTAGAGGACACACTGAACCGTTGTCCGGCGAGCTGTAGAGGATTCCGATGCTTTCTCCAAATCGAGGTCCGCTGCTTCGATCTCTTCATCTTGACACTCTTCCGCGTAGGAGGAGAGAAAGGGTTGTTTGGCCTTCGAGTCCTCCATCGTGGTGTTTGTGCTTCGAATGAGAAGCGGCCAGGAAGCAGTCGTCCAGAGCCCCAAATGACTTGTCGGGAAGAAGAATGGGCTCTGGTCAGAAGGTCTTGATTTGAAATCAATCGCGTGTCTTTCTGCATGTCTTAGATTGAGGAGACATGAGCATGTACGAGGTTCCCAGCTTGGAGCATCATATCCACCTTGATGCATAATGCTGGTATTGCGGCAATACGATACAGCCCGGTAAGTTACCTTGAAAGATGTATAGTACCATACTGGAGCTAGGTATGAATGACGGTACGGTAAAGTACATTTCCGTGATAGGTGGGACATGCGACAAGCTTATCTTCATGGTCTGAGCGCTGCTGCGTCTGCAGAAAATCAAGCTTTGGTCATGTCCCTGTTCTCTACCTCCAATTCTTGATTAGACGCAGCCAATCGGCGCAATCTTGAGCTGCAGATAGATTCACCGTCTATGCTCGGAGTCACACTGTCATCGCATTCGGGAATGTCCCATAGACAATTTGTTTGGCTGAGGCCCTATCTACTACCTCTTGTTGGGTTCTCCGCAGCTTGCATAAGATGGATCAAACCGATACGTACAGTTCCGATCTGCAAAGCAGGATTGAGCCAAAAGGAACAGACAAAGAAGGCAGACTGTGTAAACCGCAGTTGTGCAAGTGAAATCTTCGGTCTGTACTAGATAGCGTGACACTCGGACTCTGCGACTTGGATCTTCCCGGTTGCCTTGTCCTCCAGATAGTCCTCAATGCGCAACCCCCCCACCTCATCCTCCACGACTAGCGCCGCCCCGCGAAAATCGCTCAGATTCCTCCCAATCGTCCACTCAAGCAATTGGTCATACTTCTTACAGGTATGAATGGTGTCCACCCGAGGTCGCATGCTCTTGGTGGCGTCATTCCACTGCACCGGGATAATTGAGATGTCGGCCGAGCACATGAGGGACTGGCGGACTTGATCGATACAGTGATCTGGCAGGTGAAAGTTAGCAGCTTGTCACGCAGGGATACTCGTATCCTTGAAATGTATACCTATGTGGAGCCATGTACAGTAATCCAGCGTTCCGTCTTTGTGATACATGCTCCGGCCGTAGCGCTCTGGATAAAAGGCCTGGCGAATGAAGTTCTAGCGACGGCATGAGCAATTGAGATTACCTCGCTATAGTACAGCAACGAACCAACATACCAGGCAATGTAACTGGTGAAAGACATCGAGGACGACCATGTACTGGTCTTCGAGCCCGGGTTCGGCGACGCGAGAGGTTACATTGGGGAGCTGCATGGCCGCTTCCCGGTCCACGTATGTGAACAGGCCAGCTGTTTCTCGCAGAAATTAGTGGTGAGCATTCCACACACACTGGGTGACAAGAGGTGGGCTCACAGTGGTAGGACTCGAGCCAGAGTCGGTCTTTCTCATCATCGGGCCAGCCTTGGAAGGGGGATTTGTCGTCCCCGCGGCTGCGGTAGAAGGTGCGGGTCTCGTACTCCACTAGGGGGTTCACCGGTGCTGTTTGTGATGTGAGCATGGCACTCAAGTTACACTCATTCTTTTCACAAGTTACATACAATAGAGAAGAAGTTCGGGATGTTGTTCGGGCAGCCAGAGCCTGGGTGTAACGAGCAGGATGAGAAGAATTGTGACGAGACACCACGGCAATGCTAAGGGTAGGGTGCGTTGGAAGACAGATCTCTGCTTAGGTGGATGGGAACAATGAGGGCAAGCCACCTCACCATCTCTCGTTCCAAGAAGCGTTTCTTCCTCCTCGAGGGCTGGAGGATTCATGGTGCCTGTCTGTATTGTCGATGCTGTCCAAGGTCGGGTTCACCTTCGCCTCGGTAATTAAATGGATATTCGGAAGAGACGAGGGTCATGACGGCTCCAATCCTGCAGGACCAGCCGCTTCATCCCGACACATCAGTCTGTCTGAACCATGCATGAAGCTATTGGTAAGTAACATCAGTCTGTTTTAATTACATACATGGTGGATTACAGGTATTTTCACTAACGTCATGTAAGTAACTTATGCATACTCATACCTTGCTCTGAATCCGAATCTCGGACTAAACAACGGGCCTGGAGCAAAGCTTGAACCGTGAGCCATGCAGTCTGGCCATGGAATAAATCGCAGCGGCACAATCAAGCACTAAGCGGGATGCATCGACCGACGAATCCCATCTCATCTGCTCCGTTTGGCGTTCAATACGGATATTGTGAGATTTAATAAATTCTCCGGCAGAGCAGAGAGCGGATGAATCCGCGACAGGTGTAAGAACTACCACTACCGAAGATGAGGACAGCTGCCGACCCGTGGTGGATGCTGGCGCTGACTTGCGGCCTTGGAGGGTGCGCGTACCTCTCTTCTCCTCGAAGCCATTCCTGACAATCTCTCAAGGGTCCAGGTCCTCTGGACGATGATGCAATCCAGTGGCACGGTGAGATTCCAATCCAGAGCGCCTGTAATCTGTTACTAACTCGGATAGTCTTTCCTCCTGTCTCTCGGGCTGCCCGCCCCCCTCACAGCCTTTGCCTGGGTGTCCGCCCCTCTCGCGGGTACTTTTGTGTATCCCTGGATGGGAAGCTTGAGCGACCGATGCAAGTCTCGTTACGGTCGTCGCCGGCCCTTCATCCTGCTCGGTGCAGTGGGGGCGGTCCTACTCTTGGCCTCGTTGGCCTGGGTGGAGACTGTGACTCGTGCTGTTTGTCTTCCTTTGGGAGTGGATGAACCTATTCTGCAGAGAGTGATCCTAGTGACTGCACTGATCCTGATTTGGTTATTGAATTTTGCCATCCAGCCCCTTCAGATGGGGTTGCGCGCTCTCAGCGTGGACGTCTGTCCCGGGGCCGAGCAAGGTCGAGCCAATGCGTGGGCAACAAATTGCATCGGAGTCGGCAGATTCCTTGGTTATGTCTCCGCATACAGTGTCGGGCTTGGCTCAACGCCTGCCGAGCAGTTTCAGGCGATGGCTCTCATAGCAATCTTGTGCCTGTGTGCTACAGTCGCTTACTGCTGTGCGGTGATCGAAGAGTCGCCTCATACACCCCAAGCCACTTCTACGAGGTTAGCGCTGTCGCCTAGATGTTGGCTCTCGATTTATCGTGCCTTGCCGTCCGGTGTTCGTCTCCTTTGCCAAGCCCAAGTGTGTGCTTGGACGGCATGGTTCTCTTTCTTGTATTATTCCACGATGTAAGTTATCTCCTCTAATGGGATAGAAAAATGCTGAACTGCGTGGCTGACACCGGGGGAAAGCTATATTGAAACACTAAGTGCGTACATCATTAACGAGACAGCCTCTCTATACTAACCCTCATCCAGACAAGATGTCCTTCCAATCCAGCAGCAATATCATTGTGTCTATGCAACAAGGAGTTGTGTTTGGACTCGCCTTTGCCATTGTGGCTTTGTGCACCGCACTCACTTTGCACGGCCTCATGAATCGGTCAAAAAGCAAGCATGAGCAAGCTATTGCGAGGTACGGCATTTGGAAGCTCCTTGCCGGAAGCCATGTGACCTTTGGGTGCATTTTGCTGGCCACTATACTCGTAGACCAGTGGATCCCTTCAGCAGTCATTCTCTGTCTTTGCGGTATACCTTGGTCATTGCTGCTTTGGGCACCTTACACGATTATCGGAAGTGAGTTTGCGGGATTTGAAGGGGATCCAGATGGCTGCGAAGAGCGTATCGAGGCGCGAAACCTTGACATCGGCGTAGTATTGAGTGTACATAATATCTGCATTTCGTTGCCACAGGTCTTTGCTGCCGTGCTGGATGGGGGGATCATCTGGGCCGCGGGGAGAATGGGGTCCCAGAACAGTGCCGGCTGGGTTTTAAGACTGGGAGCGGCAGGCCCTCTGATAGCGGCCTATCTTACCATCAAAATGGTCCGATATTAGTATAATTGAAATGCTTGCTTGATCTCACTCAATTTACGCCAACAATAAAGCAAACTAGTGGAGAAGTCTGTCCTTGCATAGTAGATTCCGGCAAACTAGAATCTATGCACAGATATGTACGCTGGCCTGCATGACTCGCTATGTACATTCCTGGCCGTCACTGCATACATTCATCGACGGCTACCTGAACACACCATCTCCCGACACCTCTGACCATCGAATTGACGCACACCCGGCGAAACAGCTACACACCACCTCCTACATTTATTGGTTCAGTTTCCAGATTTGAGCCCTTCCACCTTGACTCTGGAAAGCATCAGCAAGCTGTCATTCTAAGACTCCAATCAGGACCTACCGATGGTGGCTGAGCTTAGTGCTTCTTGGTCTCATACTCTCCATAATTCTTGGTCCAGATGATCTCACGAGCGGGATCAACAACGGCACCATCCTCC